>NC_061121.1:67448334-67695540 GCF_002878395.1 Capsicum annuum
AGTAACACATGTGAGTCATCATATAATTTGTCAATCACTTTCAGTTCATCAAGAATATCAATTCTCATAATATAAATATCATTTAAATCTTTCGAAAGAATAACTTTCACAATTCCACTTTCAAATCACTTCACCATTCACCATAGAAACAAGAAAACACACACATACTGGGAGATCCTATAACTGACATAAACCATGTGAGCTACATAGAGTCCAACGTACAACCCACGTTGAGGAGAGTCATCCTATCCTTGCCATCAGAGTAGGACTATCGATATCAAATCCACACAAACTAGTGATCACTATATAAATCAGCCTCAGGCCTACTCCTATGGGGGCATGTAGTTCTAGGAAACTAAGATCGCTTTATACCTCCCTGTCGGTGCTAAAGATTTCTCCCGGACTTAGGTCAGATCATTTCAAAGACAATCCACAACAAAATAATTTCAGTAATATATAAATATACATCAGGAGTCATCATGCTTCCCATCTATCAAAATCAACCACGTTGTGGATTTCTTTCACACTCGAGTTCAAAACAACTCCATTAAGATCAAAAGGTTAAATCATTCAAAATATCTCAAATATTCAACATCAACGTGCTTATAACACACACTTTCTAAAAAAAAACACAATTTCCAATGGGGATTCACGACCCAAATATCAAAATCATGATAAATATCATTCAAGATTCATGCTTTATATCTCCACACATGTAAATTCATCTTTCAAAATCATAAACATCAAGATTTCATAATAATCATCATAAGATATGGGTTCGTGCTTCAAATTCATAAAAGATCAAATAAAAATCATGCCTTTGTAAAGAAAATTACTTTTGCGCACAAGAACGAAAGAGAGTTTTAGTTCAAAACCCCACATACCTTGAATGATGAACTTTAGATCGCTACTCGTTTTTGAGATGTTAATCGTTCCTTTGAATGATGGTTCTTAGAGTTCTTGAACTAGGAAGTTGGAATCTTGAATAAATTTGTAGAATTAATGGTGAACTTTAGAGGTTCTTGAAGTTCTTGAACTAGGAACTTGGAATCTTGAATAAATTTACAGAATTAATGGTGAACTTTAGAGGTTCTTGAAGTTTGATGTAGGAGCTTAGGGTTTTCTTTTTGCGGGAATTTGATGAAATATAACAAATAATGCTTCTAATAGGCTTTAATATAGGGTTTGGACGGATTTTGGGTGAGGGAAAATGACCAAAACGCCCCTAAAAAATCAAATAATTCTCGAATCTGTCCTTTGGTGGACTATTTTGATAGTCTGAAGTAGATCAACCATAATGTTTTACTCCGATATCCAAATTGAATGAAATCAATTTCATTAGAAAGAGGACTCTCATATCTTTCCGTTGACATATAGTATCTCACCCAGATCATTGTGTACGAGGAGTTATGATCATTTGAAGTTGACCCAAAAATTTGCTTTTGATAGGCTAAAGTAGATCGACCATAACTTTTTTCTCCGACAGAAAAATTGGATGAAACCAATTTCATTGGTAAGAGGACTCGCAGAGCTTTTCATTGATATATAGTAGATCACCCAGATCATTATGTACAAGGAGTTATGATCATTTAAATTTTGAGCAAAAATACGCCAGGCCTCCGTACTTTTTCCTGCACGTTTTACTGTTCACTACTATTTACGGTTCGATCGGAATGTTCATAACTCGTCGGTCAGGTGTCTGTTTTGGATGATCTACATATTGTTGGAAAGCTTATTTAATACTCTACATAATGGTGGGTCATAATCTAAGACATTCTGCATAGAAAAATTTATAATTCATTCTAGAAGATAGAACCCAACACGTTTACGCACAAAATTTCATCAAAAAATTTCCCGGGGTATTACATCATCCCCCCTTGGAAACATTCATCCTCGAATGATGCTAGACATGCCAAGATTAGATAGGGAATAGAGAATACAGCTGAAACCATTCATTAGACTCATCACCACATCGTTTCTCACTCCGAATACAACATAGAATGCATAAATTCAAGAAACTACAGCTGAACACATAATAAATGACAACTGAACTGCTGCAACTTTTATCAAAAGTACATGATTTAGGAAAGAACGGTACCTTCGGTTTGATCGGAGTTCGCGGAAAATAGGTGTGGGTACTTGGATCGCACATCCACCTCAGCTTTCCAAGTTGCACCCTCAATAGATTGGTTTTGCTACAACACCTTGACCAAGGGAACTTCTTTGTTCCTTAGTCTTCGGACACTGAAATCAAGAATCTCAACAGGAATCTCATCAAAAGAAAGATTTTCTTGAATGTCATCACACACAGAGGAATCCACTACCACAGCATCGCTAATATGCTTTCTAAGCATGGAGACATGGAATATTGGATGAACAGAGGACAACTCGGAAGGCAACTCGACCTCATAGGCTACCTTACTAACACGGCTAAGAATTTTGTAAGGACCAACATAACAGGGACTAAGCTTCCCCTTCTTTCCGAATCTCTTCACGCCCCTCATGGGTGAAATTTTCAGATACACTAGGTCACCAACTTCAAACTCAAGGTCTCTCCTTCTAACATCCGCATATGACTTCTGACGACTCTGTACAGTTTTCAACCTTTCCCTAATCAACTTAACTTTTTCTATAGCCTCAAATACCGAATCAGGACGACTCACAACCACTTCACCCACCTCGAACCAACCTATGGGTGATCTACACTTCCTCCCATATAAGGCTTCAAACGGAGCCATGCCAATACTAGAGTGGAAACTGTTATTGTAAGCAAACTCTATCAACGGTAAGTGATCATCCCAACTTCCCTTAAAGTCAAGTGTACAAGCTCTCAACATATCCTCTAAGGTCTGGATGGTCTGCTCAGCCTGACCATCGGTCTACGGATGAAAATAAAAACTCAAAAGCACTTGGGTACCAAGACCCTTCTGAAAAGCTTTCCAAAATTGCAAAGTGAACTAAGTACCCCTATCCAAAATGATAGACAAGGGAACTCCATGCAATCTGACTAGCTCTCGGATATACAATCTAGCGTAATCCTCAGCAGTATATGAAGTATGAACAGGCAAGAAATGAGCAGACTTAGTCAACCTATCAACCACAACCCAAATGGAATCATGATGGCGTCGAGAAGGAGGTAAACCAATCACGAAATCCATATTTATCTCTTCCCACTTCCAGGTGGGAATACTAAAGTCTTGTATCATACCACCAGGTCTTTAGTGTTCAACCTTAACCTGTTGGTATGTTGCACACTTAGCTACAAACGTTGCTATATCTTTCTTCATGCCACTCCACCAATAGATTTCCCGCAAGTCTCGGTACATCTTGGTGGAACCAGGATGAATAGAATATCCACCCTGTGCGCTTCAGTCATAATCCTTTATCTCAGATCATCAACATTCGGGACACACAATCTACCCTTCAATCTCAACACACCATCTCCCCCTTAGGAGAAAACCTTTACTTTTTGGTCCTTGACTGACTCCTTCAGTCTGACCAAACTAGTATCTAAGTATTACTTTTCCTTCACTTCCGAACCCAAGGAGGATTCAAAACTACTCTGAACCCCTATACTACCTTCAGCAGAGTCAAACAACCTAACCCCCTAATCTAGCCAAATGATGTACATCACGAGACAACTCTTTCTTACCTTCTACCACATGCAAAACACTACCCATAGACACTCTACTTAGGGCATCCGCCACAACATTGGCCTTGCTCGGATGGTACAACACACTCATATCATAGTCCTTTAACAATTCTAACCATCATCTTTGCCTAAGATTCAATTCTCTCTGGGTAAACACCTACTGCAGACTCTTATGATCAGTGAAAACACCAACATGGATACCATACAAATAGTGTCTCCAGATTTTTAAAGCAAATACAATAGCAGCCAACTTAAGGTCATGGATGGGGTAATTTTTCTCATGGGGTTTTAACTGTCTAGAAGCATAAGCTATCACCTTACCATTCTGCATCAATACGCAACCCAACCCAACTCTCAAAGCATCACAGTACACCACAAAACTATCAACACCATCAGGTAAAGTCAAAACAGGGGCTGAAGTGAGTCGAGTCTTCAACTCCTGAAAACTTTTCTCACAAGATTCGGACCACAAGAACTTTAATTTCTTTTGGGTCAACTGATTTATAGGAGACTCTATAGAGGATAAGCCCTCAACAAAACGGCGGTAATAGCTAGCTAAACCCAAGAAACTTCGGATATCAGTCGGAGAAATAGGTCTAGGCCAATTTCTAACAGCTTCGGTCTTTTGGAGATCAACTTTAATACCCTCGAAAGAAATGATATGACCCAAAAAAGTGACTGACCTTAGCCAAAACTCACACTTACTGAACTTGGCAAACAACTTGTGATCTCTAAGGGTTTGCAAGACAGTTCGAAGATGATCAGAATGTTCATCCTCACTACGAGAGTACACCAGTATATCATCGATGAACATTATGACAAACATATCCAAATATGGTCTGAACACTTGATTCATGAGGTTCATGAAAGCTGCTGGGCGTTAATTAACCCGAAAGACAAAACAAGAAACTCAAAATGGCCATAACGAGTTCGAAAAGAGGTTTTCGGGATGTCATACTCCCTAACTTTGAGTTGATGATAGCCGAAACGAAGGTCTATCTTTGATAAATAACTTGCACCTTGTAATTGGTCAAACAAATCATCTATTCTCGAAAGGGGGTACTTATTTTTGTCGGTGACTTTATTCAGTTGGCGGTAGTCAATGCACATACGCAAAGAGCCATCTTTTTTTCTCACAAACAACATAGGAGCACCCCAAGGAGAAACACTGAGCCTTATGAAACCCTTATCTAGTAGATCTTTGAGTTGCTATTTCAACTTCTTAAGTTCTGCAGGGGCTATACGGTAAGGAGGAATAGAAATAGGCTGATTATCAAGAAGAAGATCAATCCCGAACTCTATCGCTCTATTAGGAGGTATCCCTGGGAGATCATCTGGAAAGACATCAGAAAACTCATTGACGACGTTAACAGACTGGAGAGTTAGAGTCTCAGACTTAGTGTCTTTGACTCTAACCAAATGGTAAATACACCCCTTAGAAATAAGCTTTCTATCTTTAAGGTAAGAGATAAATGAATTTTGGGTGACACAGAATTTCCAGACTATTTAAACACGAATGCACCCAGAAACTAAAACTTGACCACTCGAGTCCGACAATCAGTAGAGGCATAAGAAGAATACAGCCAGTCCATACCCAGAATCACATCAAAATCTACCATGTCTAACTCAATTAGATTAGCGAATAAGACTCGTGGAGGCATATTTCTAAAAGAAGAGAGCATGAATCAATAGCAGAGAGAGACACTTTAAGCACGATAGACTTCTGAAAGAAAGAATCACACTTTTTCCTAAAATGTCTTGTAGCCTCTTGCTCATAGATGTGGCACGCTACACACCGATGATCAAGACTCTACTTAACGCGGCTTGTCAGACTCCCTAGGACACCTTAAAACCTTAGGCTCTGATACCAAGTTTGTAACACCCCAAAAAGGGTCTCGGAGCGTCACATGATGCTTGAGGCTATGAGTAGCCCCAAGCTAACTCTTTGAGCCATTTTCATTCAGTTCAACATGAATTAATGGGGTTTCCATAAATAACCCTCAAATATCAACAGAGTAATCATCATCTAAGAATAAAAGAATTTCAGAAAAATAACAAAATATGACTTATTAGTCAACTCCCAACATGTATACTAGTCTGACAAACCTCTAAGAGAATCAATAAAACCAGCGAGCCATTGAGACATACCCCAACTGACTCATACTCAGTTATCAAATGTAAATAATTCTGTGAAACCAACATCAGATATCACGTCCTCAGAACATGAGGACTCACCATAATAGAGGATGTAGAACAGCGTACCTGAAGAATCATTGTCAAACCAGGAACTGAGCACCTGAACATACATTCCGAGAAAATACAACCCACATTTGAAGATGTGGGTCAGTACTATGGAAAGGAACCGAGTATATGAGGGTGTATGCAGTTTTATAAACATCATCATCATAAATATTTATAAGAAATATGCAGGATATATGAAAGACTCACATACCCCGAAGAAAATCATCATAATAATGAGAGGATGAAATAAGTACAATAACACATATGAGTCATCATATAATTTGTCAATCACTTTCAGTTCATCAAAAATATCAATTCTTATAATGTAAATATCATTTAAATCTTTTGAAAGAATAACTTTCACAATTCCACTTTTAAATCACTTCACCATAGACACAAGGAAGCACACACACAGGGAGATCCTATAGCCGACATAAACCATGTGAACTACATGGAGTCCAACGTACAACCCACGTTAGGGAGAGCCGTCCTATCCTTGCCATCGGAGTAGGACTATCGATATCAAATCCACACAAACTAGTGATCACTATATAAATCAGCCTCGGGCTTACTCCTGTGGGGACACGTAGTTCTAGGAAAGTAAGGTCGCTTTATATCTCTCACTCGGTGCTAAAGATTTCTCCCAGACTTAACTCAAATTATTTCAAAGACAATCCAGAACAAAATAATTTCAGTAATATATAAATATACATCGGGAGCCATCATGCTTTCCATCTATCAAAATCAACCACTTCAAAACAACTCCATTAAGACCAAAAGGTCAAATCATTCAAAATATCTCAAATATTCAACATCAATGTGCTTATAACACACACTTTCTAAAAAAAATACAATTTCTAATAGGGATTCACGATGCAAATATCAAAATCATGATAAATATAATTCAAGATTCATGCTTTATATCTCCACACATGTAAATTCATCTTTCAAAATCATAAACATCAAGATTTCATAATAATTATCATAACATATGGGTTCATTCTTCAAATTCATAAAAAATCAAATAAAAATCATGCCTTTGTAATGAAAATTACTTTTGGGCACAAGAACGAAAGGGAGTTCTTGTTGAAAACCCCACATACCTTGAACGATGAACTTTTGATCGATACTCATTTTTGAGATGTTAATCGTGCCTTTAAATGATGGTTCTTGGAGTTCTTGAACTAGGAACTTTGAATCTTGAATAAATTTACAAAATTAATGGTGAACTTTGGAGGTTCTTGAAGTTCTTGAACTAGGAACTTGGAATCTTGAATAAATTTGCAGAATTAATGGTGAACTTTGGAGGTTCTTGAAGTTGGATGTAGGAGCTTAGGGTTTTCTTTTTGCAGGAATTTGATGAAATATAACAAATAATGCTTCTAATAGGCTTTAATATAGGGTTTGGACGGATTTTGGGTGAGGGGAAATGACCAAAACGCCCCTAAAAAATCAAATAATTCTCGAATCTGTCCTTTGGTGGACTATTTTGACAGTCTGAAGTAGATCAACCATAATGTTTTACTCCATTATCCAAATTGAATAAAATCAATTTCATTAGAAAGAGGACTCTCATATCTTTCCGTTGACATATAGTATCTCACCTAGATCATTGTGTACGAGGAGTTATGATTATTTGAAGTTGACCCAAAAATTCGCTTTTGATAGGCTGAAGTAGATCGACCATAACTTTTTTCTTCGATAGAAAAATTTGATGAAACCAATTTCATTGGAAAGAGGACTCATAGATGTTTCCATTGATATATAGTAGATCACCCAGATCATTATGTACAAGGTGTTATGATCTTTTAAAGTTGGAGCAAAAATACGCCAGGCCTCAGTACTTTTTCCTGCACGTTTTACTGTTCACTACAATTCACGGTTCGATCGGAATGTTCATAACTCATCGCTCGGGTGTCCGTTTTGGATGATCCACATATCGTTGGAAAGCTTATTCGGTTCTCTACGCAATGGTGGATCATAATCGAAGAAATTCCATACATAAAAGCTTATAATTCATTCTAGAAGATAGAACTCAATACGTTTACGCACAAAATTTTAACAAAAAATTTCCCGGGGTATTACACCTACATACCGGGGACTGAGCTTCCCTTTCTTTCCAAACCGCACCACTCCCTTCATGGGAGATACCTTGAGGAAATCCTTATCCCCTAACTCAAATTCCAAGTGCCTACGCCTAACATCCGCATAGAACTTTTGGTGACTTTGGGCAGCCTTAAGCCTATCCCAAATCACCTTCACCTTATCCATAGCCTGGTAGACCAAATCAAGACCAAACATGTCCACCTCACCAAGATCAAACCAACCAATAGGAAATCTACACCTCCTACAATACAATGCCTCCAAAAGGGCCATACCAATACTAGAATGATAACTATTGTTGTAAGAAAACTCCATCAAAGGTAGATGCTCAACCCAATTGCCACCATAATCACTCACATAGTCTCGAACCATATCCTCTAATGTCTGAATAATCCTTTCTATTTTCTCATCCATCAGTGGATGGAAAGCAGTACTCAGACTCACCTTGATCCTCAAGCCTCTCTGAAAAATCGCTAGAAGTAAGACGTAAACTGCATGCCGAGATAAAAAATAATTGAAACAGGCACTCCATGCAGCTTCACAATCTCCTGAAGATACAACTTCATAAAATCCTCCATCGAGAAGGTAGTCTGCATTGGCAAAAAGTGTGCAGACTTCGTCATTCTATCCACGATGAACCAAATCAAATCATACTGATTCTGAGACCAAAGAGGACTGGTAACAAAATCTGTATTGATCACTTCCTACTTCCAATCAGGCAAATTAATTTCTTGATACACTCCTCGTAGACTTATGTGCTCAACCTTAACCTATTGACACACCATGCACTTGACCACAAAATCAGCCATATCCCTCTTTATACTATTCCACCAATAGATTTCCTTGAGATCATGATATATTTTAATCAAGTCAGGATAAATAACATAGCATGACTCATGCGCCTTATCGAAAATCCTTTGCCTCAAACCATCGACATCAGGATAACAACCTCGCTTGGTACCATAAAGTACCATCACCACTAATCTCAAACACCACTATCTTTTGCCCACCAATGTCACTCTTGATTTTCATTAAGATGAGATCCAACACTTACTTCTCCTTAATCTCCAGACCAAGAGATGATTGAACCACTTCTTGCACCACCACACCACTATTCTTGGAGTCCAAGAGGTGAACTCCAATATTAGCCAAGCAGTGAATATCCTTCACCACTTCCCACTTTCCTTTCTCTACATGAGCCAAACTCCCCATGGATAACCTACTAAGAGTATCAACAACCATATTAGCCTTACCTATGAGATGGTAAAGACTCATATTATAATCCTTGAGAAGCTCAAGCCATCTCTTCTACCTAAGATTAAGCACTTTCTAAGTGAACACATACTATAGACTCTTATGGTCAGAAAAGATATCCATGTGAACACCATAAAAATAATGCCGCCATATTTTGAAAGCAAACACAACCTCCAATAGCTCCAAATCATAAGTAGGATAATTTCTCTTATGTACCTTTAACTTCCTGGAAGCATAGGCAGTCATCTTCCTATGCTGCATCAACACACAACCAAACCCTACCTGAGATGCATCGAAATAAATAATGAACCTATTATTGCCTTCTAGCAAAGTCAAAATTGAACCGAAGTTAACTTATCCTTCAACTTCTTGAAGCTCCCTTCACAAGCATCTGACCAAGAAAACTTAACCTTATTCTGAGTTAACTTAGTCAAAGGAGCAACTATTGATGAAAAGCTTCCCACAAACTGCCTGTGATACCCGGCTAAACCCAAGTAGCTCCAAATATCGGATAGAGGCATGGGCCTAGGACATCTCTTCACCATAACAACATTTTGTGGATCCGCCATGATCCCTTTACTAGAAATAATTTGACCTAAGAAAGTCACATCGCTCAACCAAAACTCACACTTGGACAACTTGGTAAAAACTACTATTCCTTTAAGGTCTACAACACTACACAAAGGTGATTATCATGATCCACCTCATTATTAGAATAAATTAGAATATCATCAATAAACATAATAACAAAAAGATCAAAATACTGATGAAAAATTGTATTAAAAAGATCCATAAATGCCGCTGGAGCATTTGTCAACCCAAATGATATAACCAAAAACTCAAAGTGCCTATATCGAGTACTAAAAGTCGTCTTAGGGATATCCACCTCCTTAATCTTTAGCTGATGGTACCCAGACCAAAGATCTATCTTAGAAAAGAACTTGGCACCTTGTAACTAGTCAAATAGATCATCCATCCTTGGAAGAGGATACTTGTTCTTAACCATCACCTTATTCAACTATCTATAGTTAATTGACATCCGAAGGGAACCGTCCTTCTTGCATACAAACAACACCGGTGCACCCCAAGAAGATACACTAGGACGAATAAACGCCTTATCCAGAAAATTCTTAAGGTTCTCCTTGAGTTCCCTTAACTCAACCAGAGCCATTCTATATGGAGGAATAAAAATTGGACGAGTGTCTAAAATTAGATCAATACCAAACTCTATTTATCTATCCGGGGAAGCACCAGGAAGATCATCCAAAAAGACCTCTGGAAACTCATTAAGCATAGGAACGAATTGAAAAGAAGGACCTTTCGAATTAGAATCTTTAACCCAGATCAAGTGATAAAGACAACCTTTTGAGATTTACCTCTAAGCTCTAAGATAAGAAATAAACCTCCCCCTAGGATCTAAGGAAACACCCTCCCATTCTATAATCGGCTTACTAGGGAACCTAAGATACCTCTACGGGTCCAAAAATCCAAAGATGTGTAACAAGAATGCAACCAGTCCATACCCAGAATGAGATCAAAATCCACCATATCAAACTCAAACATATCCACCATAGTCTGCTAGCCACCAACAGATACCATGCACCCACTATAGACTTTCTTAGTAATAACTAAGTCACCTACTAGGGTAGAAATAGAAAAAGGGTCTAAAATAACTTTTGGATTGAAACCAAAAGATACATCCACGTAAAGAGTCACATAGGAGAGAGTAGACCCCAAATCAAGAAAACAATGTACATCATGAGAGAAAAGTTATAATATACTAGTAACGACATCAGGTGATGCCTTAGATTTCTTTTGGGATGCCAAAGAATAAAACCTATTCTGACCAATACTAGAACCAGGAGTATTAATAGAAGCAGATGCAACACCACCAGGTGTAGGAGTAGAAGATAAATCCACAAGAATCTTATTCGCCCCTGTAGAAACCATACAAACTGAATAATCCCTGAGCTGATGGCTTGCCAGGCCATACTTAAAGCATTTTTCCTTTCCTTCATTGCAATAAACTCGATGAGGATGACCACAGAACTTACAAGAAGGACATGAAGAAATTGACCGACCTTCACTTGCCTAAGATTGGGCACCCTACACTAAAAAATTATCACCACTATGATGATACCTGTTGCCCGACTGATAAAGAGCAATAGTAGAAGAGTAGGAATTAGAACTCCCTCACTTCTTCTTCTACCATTTGCCACCATCTCGACCGCCCTGAGACTGAGCACCTCCCTGATATGAAAACCTACTCCTCTTACCCTATCTATCCCCAAAATTTGCTTGCTTCCTCTTTTCATCCTCTGCATATAAATAATTAACCTAGAGATGTCCATATCCTTAATCAGCAAGGCAGTAATGAACTTACTCATTCTAGCCCGTATATCAGCCACTAAGTCAGGAGCATACCTTGACAATTAATGAAACTTTAAGGCGTATTCCTTGACAGACATTTTCCCTTGCTTGAGGTTCACAAACTTATCCATCTTTGCTAACCTCAACTCTTGGGAAAAGAAATGATCTAGAAAAGCACCAGAGAAGGCATCCCAAAAGGATGACTCCTCCACATCTCCTTTATCCCTATCCTATTCTTCATACCACTAATATGCAACTTTTTTGAGATGATAAGTTGCAAAGTTTACACACTCCATATTAGTAGCCTACATCACTTAAAAATATCTTCTCTATCTCATCCAAGAAGCTCTATGGATTTTTTTTCACCTTTACTCCAGAAAAAGTGGGAGGACACATCTTCATAAATTAGACAAACCTTACAGCCTCAGTAGACAAAGCAACAGACATATATCACTCAGCATGAGCAGCAACCAGTTTCACAATAGTATGAATAAACTGATGGAATTTCATATTAGTCACCTTATTTTTAGGAGGACTAGTAGCAATTAGTATAACTCTAGAATTATCAGGGATAGGACTGTAGGATCAAAGATAAACCCTAGAAGTAGGATGCACCCCTTCAACATTACCTCCAGAAGGGATAGAAGAATTTTCTTGTGTTTCAAATCTATGAGGCATGATCTGAAAGATGAACAAACAAGGATTAGAGAAGATTCCTGGACTAAGACTCCAATATTGAAAATGGAATACCAAGAAAGTGAAATATTCCTAAATTCCTTATAGCCTCCCCCTTATGAGTGTGGCACGCTACACACCCCTAAAAGAGACTTTACTCGACACGGCTTTGTGGACTCCCAATTAACCATGAACCTGGTTCTGATGCCAACTTGAGATGACCCATCCTGGGACCTTGTTGTAATAGGCATCCCAAGTCCATCAAGGACCACAAACCACCCCTATTACCTAACCTAACCTCCAGTTGCCTACCTTGAGTTGGCTGAATTCTGAGTCCAATCATCCCATACCCATAATCCAATCGAGTCCAATCATCCCATACCCATAATCCAACCATGCCAAACCATACCAAAACAAGGGACATAAACCACTCCATAACCAAAGATGTTCCAAAATATAATAAAATTAACCCCAAAATGAAACATGATGGAACAATGAGAAATTATGTTTGATGATGCCAGCTTCCTAGCCTATTCAAATAACAAGGTCAACACTAATACCGATCCCGCCTATTCCAACTGATAGAAGTACCACAAAGCCTCTAACTAATAGAGTAATGAAATCCAATTGGGATATTCCCCCAACCATACCCAAAACCAATGTCCAAAATAAAATCAAAAGTTCTAGAAATATCTATAACATGAAATGATGCCTTCTAAAATGATGGAAGCTTACGACTTCAATCCAAATACTAATCTTGAGTTAATCACTATATTAGAGGAGTAGAACAGTTGATTCCTACATAAAGTGGGTATACAAATGCCAGTAGATGGGGTTAGTGAGTGACCGCTAGCATGATCTCAAGATAAGGATAAAATAATTCCACTCAGAAAACTAAGTAAAATCATCCATATGCACACAACCAAAAATATATATACATATAACCATGCCGAGAAAAAAGGATCAGGTTTAGCAAGCCTTTAAAACCTTTACTTAGGCTATGTAGCTTTGCTATCCTAAGCCACCCACAGGCAATATGGGTTTAGCTCCTTATGCTGAAAGGGCCTCAGTGCGTGTAGCTGCATAACCAGGGAAGTATCCCATGGGACGACTAGTACATCCTCCAAATATAGTGTGATATCATGCACATGGTCACCAAGAAAAACCTCATATCGGCAAATATGAGTTTCCAGTTTGAGTCCCCCCGGGTTCTCCACCTTTCACATTTTTTATACACATCTCACCATTATTGCCCAATTAAAACCAGTTTCCAAATAACCAAACCATTATCCATTTATTAACTAAGGCCATTGATATTGGTATCGTCATACGAACCCTTACTTGCAAGTATCATACATAGCCAACCATTTAGGTTTAAGGGGACTTTCAAGTGCCCTTCCACTTACCATATTAAACCACTTGGGAGACTTCCATGTTCCTCACAAGAATAAATAATTAGCCTTTAGCCTTTCCAACCATTTAAAAAATGCGTAATTCCTTACCAAGTTTAAAACATGCAAGTGTTTCATTAAAAGAAGTCAATGCAATGAACATATATTTATAAGTATTTTATCAAACACATTGGGGGCATAATATGACCAAAACCAATTCTAATTACCAATAAATCATTCTCGTGCAATCCAATTATCTACAACCACTATTAATGTATAGAAAAGTATAATTCAAACCATGGGAAACCATAACCAACCATGTGATATCAAAACCCCCAAATCATATTTGAAAGCTAAAACCATGTAATAGTAAAACCATGAAAACATTTATATAAACCTTGCCTTTAAGTAAAATTAACAATGAGGGAAAAGAAACATGCCTTAAATTATGATGATGATCTAAAGAAACCACAAAGACAAGCCCCAAATTGATCTCTTAGCTGAAACCTGAGCTCCTCTTGCCCAAAAGCTCTTGAGAGAATTATGGAGTGTTTAGAAAGAATTTCTAAGTTTTAATGAATAGAATAATAGGGTAAATATAATCCTAAGTAGGTTAGAAGTTGTAGCACCCTATTAGGATAAGTAGGGAATTGCCCAGAATACCTCCACTTAAGTTGCACCGAAATCCCATCACAGGGATACAACTGAACCACACAAGTTGTACCCTCCGATATGATCGGTATCCAACAATCGTATCCTAAACCTCCACCATTGGAACAAACACTGTCCAATATATGACTCATCCAACCAAGTCATAACCACAGTAAACGATCTGTACTCTTCACCTGTACCCCTGATAGATTTACAACCAAGGAAGATTTAGGCACTGTCCACCATACAGATATGACTCGTACCCTAGCTTATGGCTCATATTATGCCACTCGTATTCAGATCTAACCTAAGTAACCAAGTCTAAGATTAAGCTAAGGAACCAAATGATCCATAACCACCAATACGAATCTTACCCCTAAGTCGTATCCATTCCAATAACTAAATTCCATCTCACCAACCAACACTGGTCAGTATACGATCGGACCATACCATTTATACCCAAACATACGGCTTGTACCCATGAGTTGTATTGGGTCTAGAGATTAAAATTCCAGGAAATTTTTTAAGGTCTAGAAACTAGGGTGTTTCATTAGGTTGGGGTCAATCTCAAGAGGAATAGGTTAAAATTTCAAATTAATTGTAAATCATAAAAACCCAGAATATTAATGTATCTCAGAATTCAAAATAAAATCAAAAGTGTATATAGTGCATA
The DNA here is from genome assembly GCF_002878395.1 of Capsicum annuum. Classification (NCBI taxonomy): domain Eukaryota; kingdom Viridiplantae; phylum Streptophyta; class Magnoliopsida; order Solanales; family Solanaceae; genus Capsicum; species Capsicum annuum. The sequence continues at coordinate 67,463,345 of NC_061121.1, forward strand.
AACTGATAATAAAACATCCAAAGGGTATTTATAGATACATAAAAAAACCTATCCTAAATAGTGCATAAAACCAGATTCAGAATCAACTCACAATTTATGGCTTCCGTCATTGGTTCAATCCACGAATAGTGCATAGGAATCATGGAAATATGAGTCCATCTTCAACTTTACGGAATCTTAAACCTATAAAGAAACTTACATATCGTAGGTTGTACTTATGGCTCATGGGTAGGATAGTCGAAATCAAGAACAATGTCTCTCTTTAGAACTACAACTCACAAATGATTCGTAGGTTTACTCGTGGGTAGCTTTTTTGATACTCTTTATAACTTTTCTGATTCTTCGCTTCCAACCTTGTTTTCCTGCAAAATTAACTCAAACGCACATCATATCTTACAAGAATACCTAATTACTTGCTTAATTTCTTTGCTTTAAGCATCAAAAGTTCCATGAAACTATGGTACATTTGGCCTAAAAAAATCCTTCCACTCTATCACGATCTGCCCCCATGTTAAGTTGAATTCCCCTAATAGCACAGGCCACCACCAAGGCCCGAGGATAGGCTATGTTAGTAGTATTGTTCAATGATGAATTTTGTGGGTCACCAGGGTTAACCACCTACTAGCATTAGCTAAAAAATAGGTACTGATGATGCCCTCAGTCAAGGGCCAGAATACCTGATCTCTGAACTCCTCTAGAATTAAAGTATCCCTTTTATCCATACCATTTCCATCTCCTAGGCCTTTGGTATATAGTCGTAATTAGAGATATGGAGTACCCCAAGAACCTTATTTTTGGTGCAAAGATCAATCAGGACGTCCTCTCTCCAAATATAGATAAAAGGGTTGGGGGAATCCTAGTGTACGGTAGGGAGTATGGCAAAGAACTCCCTCATCTAAGTCATGACTCTGTTAGACGGCTACCAACTATAGGCCCCAACCAAATTCCTATAGCCAGTTATAGAATATCTGGTGCCTTTTCCTCCATAATCCTCATATCAAAGTCTTGGTCAACGTAAATCCCCATCCTCCAATACGTTTGATATCATTCTCGACTATCTTAATTAGGAAATCTTTCATATGGGGGGTGTTGTCTTGGTTTTTGGTAATTATAAATGTGTAACTTGCAAATTCAACATGTGAACTTGTTAGAAATCATCAAGCGTCAAGTAATGAGCAAGTTAAATAGTTCAAAATTTCTAGCCTTTAATAGAGAGGCTACTATTAGTGGCGTCCCACTATAGCGACATGACTACCACTATAGTGATATCGACATAGCAATGAAGGATGCAATAGCGGTCTTTATCGTTACCAACATTCAAGGGGTGAAAAAATGGTGCCTCTTGACTTAAAACTTCCCGATTCAAATTATGAACTTATGTCAGTGTTTAAGAATATCCTAGAACTAGTTCCTATAAAAATTCAGGCATGATAACTCCTGAAACATGCCCAAATTACCATTCTAAGCCTATAAAGAACCCTTTGAATTCTATTTAGTTTAGGACTTTTTAGCCTATAAACTTGACTTTCTTATTCTCAAAATGCAATAGGCGTATTGTAAACATATGGGAAGCAACCATGCTTTGAGAATTCAACACTATAAAGCCCCAAGGATCAAAAACTCAAAAAATCACTCTAACCCTCTATTCAATATAAAATTCTAGCCTAGTGCATGCAATTTAATGAGCAACAAAGTAATAGGGAGTACAAAATCCTAATGTTACCTTTTTAATAATGAGAGCGAAGTGATCATTAGATGAGGAGAGAAATTTTTTGAGTAGAAAAGGGTAAATGGGAAATGAACCCATTTCCCCCTCAGTATTCTATCTCAATTTGGTATAGTGGTATGCGTTGTTATAACGGTACCACTATGATGATAATGTTATAGCAGTATAAATACCTCTATGACGGGGTCCACTTTGGATTCCATGAAACTTTAAATTCTTAAACACCCTACCCTACGTTTGTAGTTTGATGAGTTTCTAGGTACCTAGAGATTTTGGAGGATAAATTTTTGGTTTGTATTATGCCCTTATGAGCATGGGGAAACATCTTTTAGTTAGATCGAGAAAAGGTTTCACTATTGGTGGGTAGTAATCGGGGCTTGGGCAGTTGTTTTCCTATGAATTTGCTGGTGTTATAATTTTTGAATTAGGGTCTATGTTTAAGCAATTAGTTTCACATGATCTTGTGGGGTGAGTGTTAATTCCAAATTTAGAGTCAGACTATTCATTATTTTATCATTCAAAAATGAATAATAGGTAAATTAATATTTGTTATAATGAGCAAATCCATCTTTAATCAGAAACACATTAATATTAGCACAGAGTCCGAATTTTTTTGATATCTTTCGAAGCTAGCATGGGATCGCGAGTACTTAAAATTTTGGGACTTTAATAACTGGGTGGGACTGACTTTATTCTACTATACGTGATTTATTCTGCTATAGTGATACCACTATAACGGTGAACCTGTCGCTATAATAGTGTGATGCAGTCCAAAATACCACTTAAGCAAGATTTATTTCCCTCCTCCACGTTTGGTAAAGTAAATAGCCTGGAGGCTCAAAACCCCCAAAGGGTTGCCTCCCATGCCTTGGGACCATGTATAAGAGGAGAAAGAGATACGAATGGGTGCAAATCCATTGATTTTTGAGAATAACGTGTCCCTAATCTTAACATCCAACTAGAAATTACAATAGTTTGTCCTTCCTACAATTGATTGACATCTAGGTCAGCTAAGGTTAATTCAGAAGCATAGACCCGAGTTAGAGAGCATTAATGTAACATAGATGCACAAGAGGATTCATGTCTATGCCTTCGGTAATAAACATTTGTCATGACTCGAACCAGGGCCTAGTCGTGATGGGTATCTCAAGCAAACCATGTGCCGCAGACCACCCCTTTAGCCCAATATTTATAATATAATAAAGATAAACAGTGGAAGATATCCAAACATGATAATGAGAAGTATAGATAACTCAAGTTAAAATCTAAGAGTAAAAATAATCAACCAACCTACACTTGTCCAGAAAAGCCTTTAAAACCAAAATTCCAAATAGGCCAGGACGTGCCCCCAACCAGTACAAAAGAAAACTAACAATTCCCAAAGTATGAAAAAACCCTAATGAAATGGTAAAAATTTTTGAATGATGGAGGCTTACCACTTCACAACAACTCAATCGATACTCGCACCACCTAACCCTACACAGGAGTAAACAAAGAACCCTAGGACCCTATATCATGAAATGATACAGGATCTTGGGACGGTCAGTGGGATAAGCATTGGCATGTAACTCAGGTAAATGGATAAAATAATGTCATGCCCAAAATTAGTCAAAACCATATGCACACATTCATATATACATATACATAAGATTCTGGGATAAGGACAAGGGTCATGAACATAAGAGTTTAAATTTTTTAACCTGGATTGTGTATCTCTGTCTCTCTTAAGGGCATCCACAGGCTATATGGGTCCAGCTGCCCTTGCTAAAAAGGAGCTGCATGCACTGAGAATATTTGAGGGATATACAGAGACACCAAGGCTCTAACCATCCCAAAAATATATAATGTGTGAACGATGCATACAGTCATAAAGACCCCAATGCCGACAAATATGATTTCCAGTATTGGTCCCCCCGAGACCTCCACCTTCAAGGAGAGCTACACAACCCCCTTTAAGCCCAAATTAAAACATTTGCACATAATCTCATATTTTTACCCAGGAGTCATTTATTAAGGTGTTACTATTTGGCATTGTTATACCAATTACGTTTACAAGCTAATTCCAGTATGCCATAACAGTTCTGTTAACCATAATAGTCCCAAATTCTATTTTAATCCAAAACCATGACCACCAAATACTTTCAAATATATTTTTTCTATTTATACTTTATTTTAATACAATAGTTTAGAAGGGCAAGTGAAACCATGCAATTATCCATATTTCAAAACCAATTTACAAAGTGGGTTGAGGGCAACGCTAATTTTAAGCCAAAATTCATCTATTTGGGGAAACCCATGTTCCCCATTCCAAACCATACCATATTGGCCCAATTCATCCCCAAAACATTAATTAAATTATGAACAGTGCATTTGAAACCATGGGAAAAAAAATCCAAGTGATTATCATTCAAAACCCCCAACCCAATTTCAACCCACAAATAAACCTCATGATTATTAAACCAATTCATTCCATAATGAAATAAGCTTAGGGAAGAGAGACATGCCTAAAATACTAGGGAATTTGAGAGAAAACCCATAAATTGGAGCCTAGATGTTTAATCTCTTGAAAACCCTAGCTTGTTCTTGCTTTGGGGAGTTTAAGATGATAAAAGTAGTGTTTCATTTGATTAATTGATGTTTATAGGGTACCTTAGATGTTTTAAGGTCGTGGGTAAAGTGTAAAGGAAGGAAAAGACCAAATCACTCTTAATTTAAAATGTGTAGGAGAAATGGCTCCCAATTGTTATGGGTTGGGTAACGACTAGTGATGCCTGTTCATGAGTCATTCCCTGAACTCATGGACTAAGAAAATCTTTGGGTACTCATATTCCGTGATCATGACTAGATCCCATGAGTCGTAGGGCAAGGTCACAAGTCCCTCACCATGACTCGTGACCTTACCCTACGACTAGTGGGGTCTAGTTATGATCACGATAGTGAATTTAGTGCAACCTTACTGGTTAAGCAATGAATGGAACCGTATAACTCATGACAAGTGGTAACGACTCATCACCTGAGTCATTGCCTGGGTAGTGTTCAATTTCACTTTAGCAATTTTAGAGTCCAAAACCTAGGGTATTACACTATCCCTCTTAGGACATTCATCTCCAAATGAGAAATTAGAGGCATCCTAGCATGATACAAGATAGAATGCAACTAAAAATTTAGAATTAGTTCGAAGAGCGGTTTAAATAAAAAAATGCACACCTTGAGCATCTCCATCCAACCCAAAAAACAAGAATGGGTATTTAGCCTTCATATCTTCTTCAGTTTCCCATGAAGCTTCCTCTACCTTTTGATTTCTCCAAAGGACTTTCACTGAAGCTATATTATTAGTTCTCAACCTACGAACTTGCCTATCTAAAATCTCAACCAGGACTTCCACATAAGACAAGGAATCTAAAATACCAACATCCTCCATAGGGATAATCCAAAAAGGATCACCCACACTCTTTTTAAACTCCAACACATAGAAAACAGGATGAATAGAACCAAAATATGCGGGCAACTCCTACTCATAAGTAACATTCCCAACTCTCCTCAAAATCTGGTATGAACCAACATAACGGGGACTGATCTCTCCCTTCTTTCCAAGCCTCAACACTTCTTTCATAGGTGAAACCTTTAAAAACACCCAATCACCTACTTCAAACTTCAACTCCCTCTGCCTTTCATCCGCATTAGACTTTTGGTGACTCTGAGCAATCTTAAGTATATCTCTAATAACCTTCACCTTCTTTATATCTTGGTGAACCAAGTCAAGATCAAACAATTAAGTCTCACTAACCTCAAACCACCCAATAGGAGACCCACACCTCCTACCATAAATAGCCTAAAAAAAAGCCATGTGAATACTTGAATGATAGCTATTATTGTACGCAAACTCAATATAAGGTAAATAATCAACCCAGTTACCTCCAAAATCAAAAATGCAGGGCCTAAGAATATCGTCTAAAGTCTGAATAGTTCAATCTGCTTGTCCATCCTTTTGAGGGTGGAAAGTGGTGCTAAGGTTCACCTCAGTCCCCAAAACCTTTCTGAAACAAATATTAAAAGTGCAAAGACAATTACATACCTCGGCCTGAAATGATGGATATCGGTGCCCTATGCAATTTCACAATCTACTGAATGAACAACTTGACATAATTCTCTTTGGAGTAATTTGTTGTCACGAGCAAGAAGTGAGCAGACTTAGTTATTTTATCCATAATAACCCAAATCAAATCGTACTGATTACGAGATAACAAAAGACTCATATGAAATCCATCTTGATCACCTCCCACTTCTACATGGGTAACTGTATATCTTGAGACATGCCACCAGGCCTCAAGTATTCAACCTTAACTTGCTGATAGAATATATACTTATCCACAAAATTTGCTATATCTCTCTTCATATTGTTCTACCAATAAATCTCCTTCAAACCATGGTACATATTTTTCTAACCCAGATGAACTGTATACCTAGACTCACAAGCCTCATTCAAAATCCTTTCTTATAGCCCCTCAACATCAGGAACGCACAAGCTTCCTTGATACCTCAAAATGCCATCTCCCCCATCTTAAATGCCATAACCTTTTATTAAATTGTGTCATCTCTAATATGTATAAGTATAGGATCCAAAGCCTATTTCTCCTTCACCTCAGCACCAAGAGATTATATCACCACTTCTTGTACAATTACTCCGCATCCTCAAAATCCAAGAAATGGACTCCCAAGTTAGCTAATTGTTGAATATCCTTCACCAATCCTATTTTATCCTTATCTACTTTCGATAAGCTCTTCATAGACAACCTTCTAAGAACATCAACAACAATATTAGCTTTACCTGGATGGTTTTAAAAATCATGTTGTAATCCTTAAGCAATTCAAGCCACCACCTCTATCTGAGATTCAACTCCTTTTATGTAATCACATACTTCAAGATCTGATGGTCTGAATAGATATCTACATGCACCCTATACAAGTCATGATGCCAAATATTCAAAGAAAAAACCAAAACTTCCAACTCCAAGTCATGAGTCGAGTAATTTCTCTAATAGACCTTAAGTTGCCTAGAAGCATAAGCCACAATCTTACCATGCTGTATCAGGACATAACCCAGTCGCACACGGGATGCATCACAACAAACCATTAAAACCTCAGTACCCTCGGGTAGGGTCAGAACTAGCACAGAAGTTAGCTTATCCTTCAACTTCTCAAAACTATATTCACAAGCATTGGACTACATAAACTTAACCTTTTTCTGAGTTAATTTCATTAGCGGGGCAGCAATAGAAAAGAATCTCTCCATAAACCTCCTATAATACCCAGCCAAGCCCAAAAAGCTCCTTATGTTAGTTGGAGTCATGGGTCTAAGCAACTTCTTAACCACCTTAACTTTTTGTGGATCCACTTTGATCCCCTCACTAGAAATAACATGCCTAATAAAAGTCACAACGTTCAGCCAAAAATCACACTTATAAAATTTAGAATACAATTCTGATTCATAAGTGTCTGCAACACAATTTAGAAGTGATTGGCATAATCCTTCTCACTCTTAGAGTACACTAAAATAGCATCAATGAAAACTATCACAAATAGGTCTAGAAACTGTCTAAATACCCAATTAAGATCCATAAAGGCAAACAGAGCACTAGTCAATCAAAATAACACAACCAGGAATTCATAATGGCCATACAAGGTTTGGAAAATAGTCTTGGGAATATCAAACTCCTAGATTTTCAATTCATGATAGCTCAAATGATTATTAATCTTAGAGAAACACCTAGAACCCTTAAGCTAGTCGAAAAAATCACCAATGCTAGGAAGAGGGCGCTTATTCTTTACTATATCCGTATTCAGTTAACGATAATCTATACACATAAAAAGAGACCCATCTTTCTTTCACATAAAAAGAACAGGAGCACCCCACGGAGAAACACTAGAACGAATGAACCCCTTATCCAGAAGATCCTTTAACTTCTTCTTTAGGTCTTTTAATTCAGTCAAAGCCATTCTATAAGAAGGAATATAAATAGGATAGGTATCTAATAGAAGATCAATCCTAACATATATTTCCCTAATGTGAGAAATTCTAGGGAGATCATCGAGAAACACTTTAGGAAACTCATTAACCATAAACATAGATTGCAAATAGGGACCCTTGGAATTATAATCCTTAACCCAAACTAAATGACATAGATACCCTTTAGAAATCAACTTTTGAGCTCTAAGATAGGAAATAAACCTCCCCTTAGGTACTAAGGAATTCCCCTCCAATTCTATCACCGATTCATTAGGGAATTGAAAATTGAACTTTCAGGTCCTATAATCCAGAAAAGCATAACATGAATGAAGCCAATCCATCCCTAATTTACAACAAAATCCATCATGTCCAACTTTATCTAATCCACCAATGTTTCCCTATAGAAGATGGACACCACACAACCCCTATAGACCTTTCTAGTAACAACAGAATCACCCATTAGAGTAAAAATAAAAAAGAGGTCAGAAATACTTTTAGGATCTAAACTAAAGTGCACAGCCACATAAGAGGTCACATAAGAAAGGGTAGACCCTGGATTAAAAAATAGTAAATATCACGAGAAAAGAGTAGTAAATATCATGAGAAAAGAGTTGTAACATACCAGTAATAACGCCAGGAGATGCCTCAGATTCCTGATGAGTGCAAAAGCATAGAGATGATTCCAGCCAGTGCTGGTACCCGGAGTAACACCCTTCAGTGTAGGAGCCCAAAATATGGTAATCAAAACTTTATTAGCCCCATGGATACCTTATCCATGGGAAAGTTCCTCTATATATGACCAGGATAACCACAATCACAGCATAAATTCCTTCTCTTATTAGAATAACCACGGTGAAGCTCTCTGCAAAATTAGGAAAGAGGATAAGGTGGGGCTGACTGAGCTCCACTAGCTTGAGACTGGGCACCCTATATCATAGGACTACTGCTAGTCTGAAAACAACAATCACTAAATGGCTTAGGATAAGGAGCTATAACCGAAGAATATGAACTAGAATTTTTGTACTTCTTTTTCTTAGTCCACTGTCTACCATCCCTTCCACTATTTTATATCCATGTACCCTGCTATGAATACTTGAAATTCTTATTCTTTCCTCTCTCTCATCTCTGCCTACCTTTTCTTTGGTCCTCTACCTATTTCATATAGACCACAAGCTAAGAGATGTCCATCTCATTGTTCAACATTGTAGCCTTACACTCTATTACCAAGTCACTAGACACCTAGAAGCAAATTTTTTCATCTTAGCCCTTATGGTAGACACCAGCTCTGGAGCATAATGAGACAACTGTTAAAACTTTAATGAATATTATTTCACACTATCTTACCCTATTTTAGATATATAAACTTCTCAACTTTAGCCTTTCTAAACTCCTGGGGAAAGAAATGGTCAAGAAAGGCACCTAAAAACTCATCCCACTCATCCAACTTAGTATTATCATATCTAAACTTCTCCCACTCCTAATACTACTAATAAGCTACACCCTTCAACTAGTATACAATAAACTCCACACCCTTAGAATTAAAGGCATGCATCACTCGGAAAATCTTCTCTATCTTATCAATAAACCCTTGAGGATCCTTCTCAACCTTAGAGCCAATAAAGGTTAGAGGATTCAACCTCATAAAATGGCCAACCCTAGTGATATCAGATAAACAAGTAAAAAAACCAACATGATCATACTGGCAAGACTGAGATGCCATCAATTGAGTAAGCATACAAATAAACTAATAAAACTCTGCATTAAAAATATCACCCTGGGGCATCTGAGCATTCATATCATCATCTTGGAGACCATGAGAAAGACTAGTTAGGTCGGTGGAACTCTATGTGGAGCAGTACCATTAGGAGCAGAGACCTTAGATTGGGTCTGCACTCCATAAATAGGGTGAGTTCTATCCACATCATCAGGCTAGATAGAGGTTTCAAAAGATTTTCTACGACTATCACATCTTTGGGGAGGCATAATCTAAAATGTGAGTTAGTCAAGAGTTAAAAGAATCTCAAGATACCAGACTCTATAGCTTGAACTAAAACACATTAAAGGGAAGCATTCCTAAATGACTTGTAGCCTTTCCCTTATAAGTGGAGCAAGCTACATACCTATAAAAGGGACTCTACTTAACATGACTTTATAGACAACTAAAGACCCTGAACCGTGCTCTGATGCCAAGCTTGTCATGACTCAAATTAGGATCGAGTCATGATGGGTATCTAAAGCCCACCATGAGCTGAAGACCAACTCATTATCCTAACATCCAGAACATAATAAAGATAAATAGCAGAAGACACCCAAACATGAAAATGAGAAGTATAGATAACTCAAGTAAAAATCTAAGGGTCAAAATAATCAACCAACCGATACTTGTCCACAAAAGCCTCTAAAACCATAATATCAAATAGGTTGGGACATGTCCCCTACTATGACAAAATAAAACTAACAATTCCCAAAGTGTAAAAACAAACCTTATGAAATGGTAAAGCTTTCTGAATGATGGAGGCTTACCTTTTCATAGTAACTCAACTGATATCCATACCACCTAACATTGCACATGAGTAAATAAAAACCCCCAGGACCCTACATTATGAAACTATAGAACATCTAGGGACGGTCGGTGGGATACACACAGAATGTAACTTAGGGAAAGGGATAAAATAATTCCACTTCCAAAATTAGTTAAAACCATATGCACACATTTATATAGACATATACATAAGATGTTGGGATAGGGACAAGAGTAATGAACATGAAATTTAAAAATTTATAACCTGGACAGTGTATCTCTATCTGTCCTAAGGACACTCATGGGCTATATGGGTTCTGCTTCCTTACTGAAAGAGCCCTATTGTGTGTTAGTTGCACGAACTGAGGAAATTCAAGGGAGGACCAGAGACACTAAGGCTCAAATCATCCCAAAAATATATAATGTGTGAACTTTGAACACATTCATAAAGACCCCCCACATCGGTAAACGCGGTTTGTAGTATTAGTTCCCCCAGGACCTCTACCTTCACGATGAGCTATGCATTCCTCTTTAAGCCCAAATAAAAACATTTGCACATAATCCCATCCATTTACCTAGGAGTCATTTATTAAGTCATTACCATTTTGTATCTTCATACGAATTATGCTTGCAAGATAATTCAAATATGCCATAACCGTTTCATTAACCATTACACTCCCAAGTTTCATTTTAATCCAAAACCATGGCCACCAAGGCCTTTCAAAATCATTTATTCCATTTAGCTTTTATTGTAATGCAATAGTTTAGAAGGTCAAGTAAAGCCATCCAATTATCTATATTTAAAAATCAATTTACAAAGTGGGTTGAGGTTAATGCTAATTTCAAGCCAAAATTTATCAATTTGGGGAAACCCATGTTCCCCATTCCAAACCATACCATATTTCCCCAATTCATACCCAAACTATTAATTAACATATGAAAAATACATTTGAAACCATTGGGAAAATAATCCAAGTGATTACAGTTCAAAACCCCTCAACCAAATTTTAATACCACAAATAAACCATATGATTATTAAACCATTTCATGCCATAATGAAAATTATAATTTTAGTGAAGAGAGACATGCTTTAAACACCAGGGAATTTGAGAGAAAAACCACAAATTAGAGACTAGATATTAAATCCTTTGAAAACCCTAGCTTGTTCTTGGTTTGGGAAGTTTAAGATGATGAGAGTAGTTTTTGATTTGATTAACTAATGTTATTAGGGACCCTTAGATGTATTAAAGTCATGGGTAAAGTGTAAATAAAGAAAAAGATCAAATTACCCTTAATTAAAAACATGCAAGAAAAATGGCTCTTTGTTATTACGAGTCAGGTAATGACTCATGATGCCTCGTCATGAGTAGTTTCATGGCGTGTAGCTTGAGCTGATACATTAGGCATTCATACTATTATGATCATGAGTCCCTCACCACAACTCATGACCTTACCTTATACCTATGGGGTCTAGTCATGATCATTATAGTGACTTTAGGGAAACCTTTCTAGTTAGACAAAGGATGTCAATGTATGACTTATGATGAGTGGTAATGACTCCTCACCTAAGTTGCTACTTAGGTAGTGTAATATTTTACTTTAAAAATTTCTGATTCTAAAACCTGGGGTATTACAACTTTGGACGGCTAAAATAGATTAAAATTTTAGGCAACGTATAATTATGGACTGCTTATACAATTATTCCTGTTAAGTTGTATGTATTTTATAAATTGATGTTTCCCTATTTTAGACTAGTCTATGTTGTAGGTGAAAGGATAAATTATCGGGTATTAGTTAAACTTTAAAGAAAGGGATAGTACCAAGTAAGGTGTGAGGGAGTTTTTGAACAACCTAGGGTGGTAATCCTAGTTAAGGTCATTGAATCTTAGCATGGTGAATATGTCGTGGTTAAGACCCCACATGTAGGTTAAGCGACGTTATTGTCTTTTAGTCAAAATATGTGATATGTGTAGGTTAACTACTTCGTATCATGATTTTTTAGCATATGTAGTTTGGTTGGTCACTGTAAATAGTTTTACAATATTTATATGACTTGCCTTATCTTATTTTAAAATATGGAATGTTCAATAATTAGAACATTTTCATGGGTTTTTCTTGAAATAAGGCTGGTAGACACTCGTGCGTAGGATTCAGTACATGGACAATAATATTGATTATGCTAACCTAGGGTTTGATCCAAGTTTGTACCCTATAGTTCATATCTAGAGGGTGGATTCATTACCCATAATGTGTATGTATGAGGGTCAGGTGAGTTTGATGGTTCCATGAGTGAACCGGGTAATATGCTTATATATTTAAGATAGGTGTACATATTTTCAAATTTACATGATTCGGGTACTTGTCATAAGTTGGATATGGTCAGAGTCAGGGTTGTTGAATTGGTTGTGATTTAATTTTATAATAGCTTTTATGTATTAACTCGGCTTGATTGAACGTTAGTTAGTGGTGATATTTTGTTGACTTGTGACTCTATTCTTATCGGTTATTCGTTGCTTGTATGATGAGTGTATGTCGACTCGGGTATGAGATAACTTGGGGCATTATAGTTTAGTTAATTTAGAAATTTTCAACTTAATCCTTATTCCTTATTAGGGATGACATGTTAGGTTAACTTAGGTGATGAAAGTCCACATAAAGTTAGACTGATTAACGATTTTTATAAATAGAATTGGAGGGGACATATGTAGTTATGAGGTCAATTCGGTCCGATGGTTGGGAATTTTAGTAGGCAAGTCACATGACCAAGTGGGCCTTCTCCAGGTATGATAGGTGACTTGTTAGGTTCTTGACTTAGTCTAAGGTTTTCCCCTTATTGTAGTTGTCCTCTAAGAGTAGGTCAACCCTCAGTGCAAGGCTAGGTTTGATGGTCCAGACTCTGGAGTGATAGGGTCATAGAAGAAAGATAGAGTGGTGACTCAAGATTTACAAATGGAGGTTAGTGATGGAGTGGTAGGGAACCTTTGAAAGTTGAAATAAGTTTAAGAGTATGCATGTTTCCTTTGAATATTTATGTTATATTTATGTTATTCAATTTGGGTCAACTGATAAGGCTTACCAGTACATGTGGTTTGTACTAATCCTACACTTACTATACCCTCTTTGGGGTATAGGCTTTTGCAGGAATCAGTGGTGGTTTCTTGAAATTTATGATTGTGATCCTCTAGAAGCTCTAACTTTCTTTCTCTCAGTCGAAGTTGTGTCTTGTGTACTTTTATCTTAGCAACTCATGTACCTATTTAGAGTAACTCCTAATATAGTTTATTTTTGCATTAATTTCTCAATTATGCTAAATGGTTGATTACTTTTGCAGGTTATGTTGAACAAATCATAACACAAATCCAAAGGCAAGACTTCTAAAATGACGTCCGACCAATCTTGCATGGTAATAGTGAAAGTCAGAATAATAATGAAAACTATAAGCCATCCCAAAACCTGGTGTCATAGTGTAAGAACAATCTAAATACATCTAAAAATCTGAAAATACAACTGAGAGTCCGAACAACTACAAGTCTGTCTCAAAATTTAAAATAAGACACAAACTAGATAGGATGAGGTTGAAAGTTAACTCTAGAAGCATAGAGTGTCCACTACCTCAATGTATCATGAATCTCCACATGAACTCTGGTGTTTCATGGCACACTCGTACCTTGATGTGCATTGAAAGGGCAAAGTAGGAAAGAGTACGATCTACTTGTACTCAGTAGGTATCATAGGCTGACTGAGCAAAGTAGAAAATAAGGTATATAAATAAACACTATGAGCATTTCACCTACAAGCGGAAAATATTTCAAATGGTAGCTCACACCGTCTCCACTAACAGTTCTATAAATAGCATATAAGTAGGAAATAAATACGTAAAAGAAATAGAAATAGGTAATGCAAAAAATAAAATGCATAAACACAACACCAGAGGTGCATAAATGAATGTAATGCAATGAGGATGATAATGATCATGATGATGTGATATGATCAAGGTAATAACATAACCTCCATATAAAACCTACCGAGCATCATGCTTCTAGGTATGACCCATAGGGGCTTCACAACCCATATACTATCTCGATATTTGATCCTAATCTCAAAATTCATATCTCCTTCCCAACTCATGGGCTATGGCAGAGGGTTTTTTAAAAATGTCTCATTTTTGTAAAAAAATTAATGTTTTCATAGTGGTACTAATATCTCATGAATGTATGTATGATATGAGGATGTAATGCTCACAACCAAACCAGTATGCAGATCTCAAATCTAGCCAATATACCATGCACGTGAACTAAAAATCCACTCAACGTACCAACCGCCCATGATTCAATATAAGCTATAGACCATTAGAGTGAAATATGAAAGTAAGACATCAATAAGACCACAATAACTCAAACATAGGCATTTCTAACACAAGTTAAACAATCCAACGAATACATAAGGACAACAATATTATATAAGACTACTACATAGGCCACACATTGCAAAATATCATCTCAAATCACCAATATTATCAACATAAGCCCCCACACAGGCATAGAACAGTAATAACATTATTTTCATAATTATTAACCAAACCCATAACATGCTTTTGTACAAATATTTATTGTCCAGCCCAGTCTAAAGAAAGTTAATCCATAACCTACCTCAGGACATCGAAATCCAAGCCTAAAACCCTTCATTCAGAGTTTTTATCCTTTTGAAAGGACTAAGAATCAACTAAGATATACAAATATAAAATCTATGCATAAAAAAACCAATGATACCCAGATTGCCAATTTTCAAATCGAGGTCAAAATGAACCCTCGAAATGGGTTTTTTGAAATGAAGGGGTAAAATCAAATTTTTTATTCATAAACACATTATCCATGATTAAAGGAATATAGAGGAGAAAATCCAAGTGAAAATGGGTTTAAAATGAGCTTTTTATTGAAGAGAAACCTTTTTTAGGCCTTCTGGGCCAAAATCCCCAAACTCCATTTTCAAAAACAAAATTTAACGGGTTTTAGATGACGAGAATCGATGTAAAATAATTGAAATAGTGATTTAGAGCTTATCTAATCTTGTAAATGGAAGAAATCATCTAAAAACTCTAAAACCAAAAGTTCAAATTCTTAAAAATGAGAGAAAATCGAGCAAAGAAACATTTAATACCACCTAGATACTGCTTAAGCAGTAATCGCTTGTACGACCAAGTGTTGCTTTTGCAGTACCTACCCAGATATGCACATGTCGCGTAAGCAACCCACTAGTCGCTTAAGCGAATGGGGGCCTTTTTAGTTTATATTCTGCACAGAAGTTATAGCAACCCACTAGTCGCTTAAGCGAATGGGGCCTTTTCAGTTTATATTCTGCATAGAAGTTATGTTCATATTTATTCAGTGCTCATAGCAGGTACTAGCTCATGTGTTAGCTTGTGGTCACTTGAGACCGTAAGCACCGTTATCGTGACTAGGGGTTAACCTCAGTCGTTACAAAACTTAGTATCATAGCCAGAGTTTTAAAGTTTTTTAGGGAGTTTAGAAGCCGCTTTGAGTAGAGTCTTATGCATAGGTGTGAAGCGCACCATACTTATGGACAAAAGGCAATAAGATGTTTTAGGAAAAGTTTCTCTTCTTTCACTATTTATGTCGTGTCAAAAGAAAAAAGCTATACTTGAACTATTTTTCTAACTCGTCCTTTGTTCTATTTATAGACAATGTCTCCCAACAGAACCAATAGAAGAAGAAACAGGAACCAGCTCGCACCACCGCCTGTTCAGGATGATCTCCTGAATGAACATGTCTCTCACTCCAAGTTCAGAGATATTTTTACTACCTTTTCTCACTCAGTAGCTACTCAAAATAATCATTAGGCTATTGACCCAGCTAATCCAGTGGAAAATATAGATGCAGTCAGGATTTAGGATTTTACCAGAATGAATCCTTATTTATTTTTGTGATTCAAGTGTGAGGAGGATCCACAGGAGTACCTTGATATGGATCATAAAGTAACAGATATCATGGGTGTTACCTTGAGTGAGAGTGAAGAGTTAGATGTATATCAGTTGCAGGATATAGCTTACACCTAGTGTAAGCAGTAGAAGAAGGATAGAGGTATTGAGGTAGGGCCTTTAGAGTGAGAGGAGTTTTCCATGTCTTTCTTAGACAAGTTCTTTCCTGTATGATTTAGGAAAACTAAGGTGTATGAGTTCATCAATTTGAAGAAAGGTTATATAAGTGTGAAGGAATACTCACTTAAGTTCACTAAGTTGGCAAGGTATGCTCCTTCGATGGTGGATGATAATAGGTCTAGAATGAGTAAATTTGTATCTGGTGTATCTAATAGTATGGTCAAGGAGTGCAGGACCATAATGTTGATTAAGTATATGGATTTATCTAGACATATGGCTCATTCTCAATAGATTGAGGAAAAAAAGCTTAAGGAGAAAGAGAAAGAGAGAGAATAAGAAAGCTAGGATAGGTAGTTTTAACTTTTCTCAAGTGAGGTCAGGCGGTGGTAACCGCTCTCAGTTCCATTAGAAATTCTTAGCTTTAGCTCTATCATCTGCTAGTATGCCAGTGCCAAAGTTCAAGAATGACAGTCGGGATAGAGCACCAGGCTCTAAATCCTAGGGTAGTGTGAACACAATTCATACAAATCTGCTTTTTGGGAAATATGGCAGGAATAATAAGGGTATGTGTAAGGCAGGTAGTGATGTATATTTTGGGTGTGCTAAGCTAAGCCACAGGGTTAGAGAGTGTCCAGTGTTTGCTTAGAGGGGAAAGGATTTTCACCAATAGGGCCAATCCAATGTATCAATAGCTCCAGTAGGTCGCCCAACTCAGCAGGGCCTCCACTTCCAGTGCCCCCAATGGTCAGCGCTAGAATAGATTGTATGCATCAAGTCCCAACAGTATCAATAAATTTCTCCTAACGTAGTTATGGGTACATTATAGGTCTTTCAACTTTAAGTTTATGGTTTATTAAATCCCGGAGCTTCAGTTTCTTTTTTGACTCTTTATATAGCTATCAACTTTGGTATCAGTCTTGAAATATTAGCAGAACCTTTCTCAGAGTCTACTCTAGTAGGTGTCTCTATTGTAGCCAGAAAGGTATACAGGAACTACCCGGTCATTATATCCTAGAAATTTACCTCAGTTGACCTCATGGAGTTAAAGATGACTGACTTTGACATCATTCTCAGCATGGATTGGCTTCACTCATATTATGCCTCAGTTGATTACAGAAATAGAGTCATTCAGTTTTAATTTCCCAATGAACCAGTTATTGAATGGAGGGGTAGTACCTCTGTGCTTAGGGGCCAGATCGTTTTCTATCTTAAGGCAAGAAGAATGATATCTAAAGGGTGTCTTTACCATTTTGTTCGAGATAAGGACTCAAGTTTTGAGACTCTTAGTCTTGAGTCAGTTTTAGTAGTAAGGGAATTTATAGATGTATTCCCTGAAGACCTTTCCAAAGTTCCTCCTAAAAGGGAAATTGACTCCAAAATAGATCTCCTTCCAAATATCCGACCTAACTCTATTCCACCCTACAGAATGGCTCCAGCTAAATTTAAGGAGTTGAAAGAATAGCTAAAATATCTCTTAGATTAAGGTTTCATCAGGCCCAATGTTTCCCCATGGAGCACTCCAGTTCTTTTCATGCGTAAGAAAGATGGTTCTCTTAGAGTTTGCATCGATTATCGTCAATTGAATAATGTCACAATACAGAATAAGTATCCACTCCCCCAGGATTAATGACTTGTTCAACCAACTTCAGGGTGCCATTTATTTCTCTGAGATAGACCTCAGATCCAACTATAATTAGCTTAGAGTCAGTAGCTTTCCTTGGCCATATTATTTTTGGTGATGGCATTAAAGTTGATTTTCAAAAGACTAAAGTAGTGAGAAACTAGACCAGACCTATCTCTCCATCAGATATCAGGAGTTGCTTGGGTTTAGCTGGCTATTACAAGTGGTTTTTGGAAGGTTTTTCTTCTATTGCATCCCCCATGTTTTGACTGACTCAAAATAAAGTCAAGTTTCAATGGTCAGATTCTTACAAGAAAAGTTTTTAGGAGTTGAAGAATCATCTCACTTCATCCCCAGTATTGACTTTGCTAGTTGGTTCAGATGGGTTTATAGTTTATTATGATGCTTCTAGAGTTGGTCTTGGTTGTGTGTAGATGCAGAAGGGTAAGCCATAGCCTATGCCTCTAGAGAGCTTAAGCCTTATAAAAGGAATTATCCTACCAATGATCTTGAGTTGGAAGCTTTTGTATTTGCTTTGAAGATTTGGAGACATTACCTTTATGGGGTTTATGTTGATGAGTTCACAGATCACAAAAGCTTGCAGTATGTGTTCTCACAGAAATATTTGAATCTTTGTAAGAAAAGATGGCTTAAGTTGTTAAAAGATTATGATATAAGTATGTTGTATCATCCGACCAAGGCCAATGTAGTGGCAAATGCCCTTATCAGGTTATCTATGGGCAGTGCTGTGCATGTTGAGGAGGATAAGAAGAAGTTAGTCTGTTAGGTTCATCAGCTTACTAAATTAGGTATCTGGTTGGTTGATTCAGGAAAAGGTAGTGTATGGGTTAAGAATGGTTCAGAATTATCCTTGGATTCCGAAGTAAAAGAAAATCAAGACAGAGATCCTAGTTTGGTTAAGTTGAAGATGGTATTTAGTGACCAAAAGGTAGAAATTTTCTCCCGGAGGGGAGATGGTATACTTCATTGTCAGGGTAGATTATGTGTTCCATATGTTGATGACTTGAGACAGTGAATACTTGTAGAAGTGCATGGTGAATGACACTCTATCCATCTATGATCCACTAGTATGTACCGTGACTTGCAGGAAATCTATTGGTGGAGTTGTATGAAGAGTAATATTGCAGAATTTATAGCTAAGTGTTCTTATTATCAGCAGTTTAAGGTTGAACACCAAAGTCCTAGTAGCATATTATAGGAGTTCAATATCCCCACTTGGAAGTGAGAGGTAGTGAGCATGGATTTTATGATAGGGTTGCCTCTCTTGCATCATAAGCATGATTCGATATGGGTCATTATAGATAGAATAACCAAATCAGCTTATTTCCTGTCAGTTCATACTTCTTTCTCAGCTGAGGATTATGCTAGGCTCTACCTTAGGGATTTGGTTAGGTTGCATGGGATTTCTTTTTCTATCATATCAAATAGAGGTACTCAGTTTACCTCTCACTTTTGGAAGGCTTTTCAGAAGGGTCTTGGTACCCAACTCATCACAATACAACTTTTCATCCTTAGGAAGATGGTCAGACAGAGAGGATCATTCGGACCTTAGAGGACATATTGAAGCATGTGTTATTGACTTTAGAGGTAGTTGGGATAATCACTCACCTTTGATTAAGTTTACCAATAACAACACTTATCACTCTAGTATTCAGATAGCTCTGTTTAAGGATCTTTATGAAAGGAGATATAGATCTCATATTTGTTGGTTTGAGGCAAGTGAAACTGCTTTGATAGGGCCAGATGCAGTATTTGATGCAATGGAGAAAATTCAGTTGATTTGAGAGAGGCTGAAGATAGTCCAAAGTTATCAAAAATCCTATGCAGATATAAGGAGAAGAGATCTTGAATTTGAGGTTAGTGATTTGGTTTATTTAAAAATCTCACCCATGAAGAGAGTGAAGATATTTGGCAAGAAAGGGAAACTCAGTCCCTGTTATATTGGCCCGTTTAGAATCTTGAATCATTTTGGAAAGGTGGCTCATGAGCTTAAGTTGCCTGTAGATTTAGTATCAGTGCATCCAGTGTTTAATATTTCCTTATTGAAGAAGTGTAGTGGTGATTTAGTTGTAGGTGTTCCATTAGAAAGTGTGGATTTTTAGGATAGTTTTTCATCCGAAGAAGTCCCAGTTGAGATCCTTGATTGTTAGATTTGTAGACTAAGTAATAAGGAAGTTCCCTTGGTCAAAGTTCTTTGGCAAAATTTGTCTGTTGAGAGAGCCACTTGGGAAGCGGAAGTAGATATAAGAACCAAGTACCCTCATTTTTTCTTTGCGAACTTAGATTCAGCTTAAGGTAACGATTTTCTTAGATTGACTCTTTTCCATTCTCAGTTCCAACTATGTAATCCATCTCATGTCATTGCATACAATCAGTTCAGTTCATGTATCATGTTTCAGACTCAGTTATGTAACCATATTTCAAGTCATGCATATTCAGCATATGATCTCGGTTACTTCAAGGCTATATGCTAAACAGGCCTTATTCGAGGTTGAATGTTCCCAAGAGGAAGATATTGTAATACCCCATAAGATCCTACCTTAATTCTGCTTACGATTTTATGTTAAAGGGATCTAAGACTTAGAAATTTCATGAAGTGTTTGGACTTAGTCATTTTTGAGACCCCTAAACTTCATGGATTTTTAAATCGACCTTCCCTACCTTAAAATATGGATTTTAAAATCAATTTATGATTAGAGAAGTCAAAAGTATATCTCGGGAGAGTTTCAGGACTTTTAGGTGAGGTTTGAGGCATGTTTGGATGTCCAAAATAGAAGGGTATCATAATTGCCCCGTGATGTGTTGGCTGCTTAACCCAAACTATGGGTCGCACCACATCGGCTGCTTGACCCAAGAAGGGGTCGCGCTGTGTTAGCTGCTTGACCCGACCATGGGTCGCGCCGCATTGGGGTGGTGTCTTCTAGCTTTTTATCCTCGTTATTTAAGGGTATTTGGGTCTTTTTCCTTCACCCAATTCGTCTATAACACAAATTTGGGGACCCCAAGGAGCATTATTTGCCCCTTTTCTCATAAATCCTCTCAAGAAAAAGCCCCTCTTTCCCTAAGAACAAACCATATCTCCTTTTTAAGAAATTAAGGATTCCAAGCTTCAAGTTAAAGAAAATCCTCCAGAATTTTCATGAATTCACCTAGTGAGGTATGTGTGATGTTCATCCATGGGCTCTTTTCACCCATGGAGTAAAAAAAAATTCCCTTTTTGGTTTTAAATTATGAGTTTTCATGTTTAAGTTGAAATTTCTCCATGAATCTCCTGTTAATTCAATTACAAGTTATGTTTATAAGTTCTTTCAAGTGGAATGATCCATTATATGTTTTGAATGTAGTAATTTTCATGTTAAATCCCTAAGTTATGATTTTAGTCTTGTAATCATGTTATTCTAGCATGATTTACCCATTCCCATGCTTAAGTTCATGAATCTCATGTGTTTGATGAAATACCTAAGTGTTGGGTTTTGAACAATGATCCCTTACCATGGTTTTAAAGCTTTTATATGGCATTACTGTTGGTTCCATTCAGTGTTGGTGGGTTATGAACACCTAATACCTATGTGATTTACATGAATTCAACTTTTCAAGTACTCATACTGTTAATCCATGACTCTTATCAGTATACTCAAATATTTACATTCATGATGAGCACTAGCAGTTATATAATAATATTTAGTTGAGCTTAGTTCAATCCAATACCAGTGTAAGTTCAGTTGGGAGAAAGATTTAGCATCGAGTGAACCTAGGGAAGGGAGCTCACACACCAGTTAGGACTGGGTCCTTAGCAATAGTCCCTAAGTTCCTAAAATATGTAGCCAGCGTAGGATTATAAGATATCACCCGCCAGTTTAGGACTGACACTCTTATAGGGATCACCTACCAATTTAGGACTGACTTCTTAGTCCTCTAAAACACTAGATTAGTGAATCCACACAGCCAGTATTAGTACCCATGGCACAGTACTTACACTCTTCCAACTGGGGTTACAGGTTGTACCCCAATTAGCTCAGAATGGGGCATGTTAGTTATATGATACCTCCAACAGTCTCAGTGAAGTGCTTCAGTGTATTCTCAGTTTAGGTTTGCTTAACCAAGTCTATAGACTTTCAGTTATTAAGTTATACAGTTTACATCTTTTCAAATTTCAGACTTATATAAGATTTTAGATTTATGCTTAGTCTTGAATTCTCAGATGTTATAATTTTCATGCATTCATGTTTAGTTATCTCATGCTAGTCAGTTAGTCCTTATTTCAAATACACAGTTATCTCATGACCCATGTTTTGACTTGGTAGGATATGTTGATGCTAACTACATTGGATATTTGGTAGATAGAAAAAGCACTTCAGGAATGGCACATTTTCTTGGCTCATCCTTAATTTCCTGAGGGTCTAATAAGAAAAACTCAGTTGCTTTATCTGCTGTTGAAGCTGAATATATGGCTGCGACTTTTTTTTATGTTTAATTGTTATGGATCACGTAGTAGTTGAAAGATTTTGGTATTTTCACAGACACTATCCCTCTAACGTGTGACAATACAAGTGATCCAAACATGGCTAAGAATCCAGTGCAGCATAAGAGGACTAAGCATATTGAAGTGACACATTTCTTCCTGAGAGACAATATTGAGAAAGGGGATATTTGTATGAAGTTTTGTAAGACTGAGGATCAGATAACAGATATCTTTACAAAGAAACTTCACAAGGAACAATTTGTGAAGAACAGGTTGAAGCTAGGTCTGAGCAAAATGACCTAACTTACCACATGAATCAGTGTTTCTCTATAAAAATTGGCTACGATCAGGAGACAAGTATCCTTTGTAAAGTATGTATTTGTTAGTCTAAATAGGTACCACACCTTTTCAGGCATATACCTTGGGAATAGCTTTGTAAGAAAATAGATGTGGTATGCACGAAATTAAGAATTCACTCAAAGAAAGAGAGGGACCTGGTCCCATCTCTCAGGTTACTATCATGAATATGTACATATTTTTGTTGTTCTATTAGAAAAGGTTTCATCTTCTCTCTCATTGTCAGAAAATTTTCTTATCAAAAATTGAAATCAAACTCATTTTTGCATTAACTCCATGGACCCTGCCCAACTCAACTACCCTAACTATTCAAAGCCAAACCCTTTCTTCACTTACCTTCTTGATGAATATTTATCCCAGAATACATATTATCCCTCTGATAGTGTGATGACTGGTGATATTTGGGTTGCTAAAAAATTCATTCTATGGTCACATAACCCAAAAGGAAGTTTGGATAGTCCTGAGAAACAAAATGATAGCCTAAAAACAAAAGTCTCCAAAGTGCAATTTGGAAATCATACTGAAAAGTGTCAGACTTCTGATGGACCTGGTCTCAATAAGAAGAGAATAAATGATGATTAACCTAGTATGGCTTCTAAAAGAAGAAATAAAGAAAGAGACAATTGCTAAAGATGCAGAAATTATGATAATACAGGTATAAATTCACCAATTTTCAAAGGAGGGTCCAAGGGTCTTTGTAAAACTTAGGAGTGAGAATGATGAACTCAAGAAAGAGGTTATAATTTTAATCAATGAGGTTTTGAGCTTGAATAATGATATCAGGATGCTAACCAAAGAGTTGTTGCACTATTTTAAGATGGCCTTACTTCTCTAAACCTTCTCCCCAAATCCCTATCCTTTTTAATTCCTCCAACTTCTGTGGCTTTTTCTATGGAACAGAAAATATAAATCTTGCACTGCAATGATACCTAAACTATTAAATATTGCTCCTGGCTAATCCCTTACCTTTGGTGGGATGATTGGTTAGCTGTTGGTCCCCTGGATAATCACAGAATTTTTGATACAAGACCCAACAACATTAAGATTTTGGAATTCTTAATTGATGGAAATTGGAATGAAGATATAGTGATAAAAATTTCTCCTTCTTTGCTGATTCCTAAGATCCTCAACACTAACTTTCAGTTTCAACAAGGGATTCTGGATCGACCAGTGTGGAAACCAAATGCTGGTGGACACTTTACCTGCTCTTCTTCTTGGGATCTGGTTAGGCAAAAAAATAATAAAGTTATGTCTGATTCTTTTATGTGGCATAAGCATATACCTTTCAAAATTTCTGTTTTTCTTTGGAGAGCTCTTAGAGGTAAGCATCCGACTAATGAAAGAATCACTACTTTTGGTTTGGAACCTGCAGATTGTTCTTGTTCTTACAGACCTCGACCTGATACCATTGATCATATCTTTATGTCTGGGAACTTTGCTAAACATATCTGGAAAATTTTTTCTGATTTTGTGAGCATTCATCATAACTCCATTTCCTTGAAAAACTTTCTGATGAGGTGGTGATTTTTGGAGTATAAAAATAAGGCCCACAAGCTTATTATGCAGGCTACACCCATAATTATTTGTTGGAACCTCTAGAAGAATAGATGTGCTAATAACTATGGCGACAAGAAGTCCAACACTTCTAAAGTTATTTATTCCATCTCTAAGGACATAACTCATCTCCTAATTACTTCCTTTCCTCAAATCAAATGGCCGGTTAGATGGACTAATTAGATTTTCATGGTTGAACATTGCAAACATGAGATCAAGGTTACTAAAGTTTATTGGACTAAGCCTTCAACTTCATGGATTAAGCTTAATATAGATGGAATCACTCTAGAAAATCCAGGTAACATAGGTGCAGGTGGGGTTCTTAGAGATCACCGAGGCAACTTTATCTATGCTTTTTCCATGCCTTTGGGGATTGGGACTAATAATCAAGCAAAAGTTTGAGCAGCTATTTGTGGTCTTACTTAGTGCATTCAGAACGGGTATAGCAGGATTTTTCTTGAAGTAGACTCTAAACTTCTTACCAAGTGGCTAGTACACAAAACTAATCCTCCGTGGAGCGTTCAAGAAGACATTATTACTCTCCAGAACTTATGTAACATATTAGAAAGATTTCATTGCAGATATGTCTATAGGGAAGCTAATTATGTTAGGGGTGTCTTATCTAAGCATAGTCACTGTCTTGATAATATTCAATAGTTTTTTGATCATCATCACTTACTTGAAGAAGCAAGAGGATATTTTAGAATGGACAAGCTATGGATGCCACATTTCAGAAGAAAGAAGTTGAAGCAAATAAAGAAACCACCCTAGATGGAGTTGTTTTTTTGGTACGAGTTCTTGTTTGAAAATTACATCTCTTCTCATCTTCTTCATTTACGTTATTCTATCTGGTTATAGCTTTTATAAAGTGACCTATTTTTGTTTTGACTTTCTTCTTACTCTGTAAGGGAAGAGTCTCCCTTATTTATGCGTTCCTAGATTATATTGTACTGAGAGTAGTCCTCTCTTATAGGTGCTTAGATCTAGGTTTCATTTGTAGTATTAGGGATGAGTTGACCGGCCTTAGTAGGCTAGTTGACTTTGAACCACCATAGGTCGGAGGTAAGGTCTATGCCCCCCTTTGTGTACTCTCTTTATTTTATTTATGATAAGGCTTGGGGTTGTGTGGCTCAACCCCTGACCACCACGGGGGGTGAGAGCCTCGGGTAAGGTCCATTTCAAAAAAAAAACTTTTAAATATGAATGAGTTCTTATTTTTGTGCTCCTTGTCTATTTTCTACTTTATTTTTAAAATTTTTCATGTTAGTGTTGCCCTAGTAGCCATGAGTTAACTTGCATGTGATTACTATTACTCTTGGTTTACTGTTTTTACTTTTCAATGATGCCAAACAGGGGAATACTAATTTTATATGGTAGGGAATAGGTACCAGGTGTAAATGAAATCTTGAATTGGAGATATACATTGCATGTTGGTAGGGAGATGTGTGTGATGAGCTAAAAAAAAGATATGAAGGCATAGATAGGGGGAAGGCTGGTTGGTAATTTTTGGTATCAATTGACAACAATAGACCAGGTCCCTATATTGTATGATGATGGAAGCATAAAGATTGAATGATAGGGGGAACATTCATCTTCAGTAGTAGTAATCACTCTTATTAAATGTGATGAATGAATATTGATGCTCAAAGTTGTGGCTGGTTTATCATCTTCAAAAATGGGGAAAATTATTATATCTTGTTTTTATGATGATCAGCTTACAACAACGGACCAGGTCCCTAGATCTGTAAGGATAAATTATAGCTGGCACGAGCCTGCACAATTTTGTCATCTTGCGTTACAAAATGTGTAGTGTTGCTTGTACTATTTTGGACACCTAGTCCAATCACATTTCAACCCTAATCATCACTCAACTATAAAACAAAAATAATACTTCACTATCAAGTGGTTTTTGCAAATTCAAAATAGAGTGAAAAGAGAAAAAGACAAAAACTCAGTATTAGCTCAAGTTCTTAGTCTTTGGGTGTTGATAGTGAAAACATTCTTGAGTTTAATATTGATTTTTAAATGAATTACTCATTCTATAAGAGTAATGTTTTTCGTTTTGAGAGTGCTTAGGTAGAGTTGCCTAAGCTTGATACTAGTTAGATTTAATCAGTTTTGAGACAGTCTTGTTAGATTTTTCAAGTTAGGCTTGTAGTAAAGCTATTACAAGTAGGAGAAACCTAGAGTTAGGTTCAAAGTAGAATCTATAATCAAGAGGTTGATTATAGTGGATTTTGTTGACTTGTGAGAGCAAGCCGTGGTTTTTCCTTCCTAGAGTAAGGAGTTTCCATGTTAAATCTGTGTGTTCCTTTATTTTTAGCAAAGTATTACCCTCCTTAGTGCTTTACTGATTTATTACTTGTGATTGACTCTGAGGGACCAGGTCCCTCACAGTGTGGTGCGACCCCAAATGTTACAACAATGTCAAGAAAGCAGATTAAGTCAATTACTCCTTTGGATGCGAATTTTTAATTACTGAAAAATATACCCTACGCCACACAGACCAATGCATCGCATTGATGGGTTCGACGCTATGACCAATGCAACACGTTGATATCATGTCGACTCACTAGAATTTGCACTGAATGCTAAGGAAAAATATCTGTCGATGCGATAAGAGATGCGACGTATTGACATAGTGTCGACTCATTGTTTTCAACGTCCAAATGAGCTTCTAATGAGGTCCGAAAAATCCAAAACTCACCCGAGACACCCATTGACCTCCCTGTTCATGAATCGACTTAAAAATCGACACTTTAAGGTCATAAGGGTCATAAATAAAATCATGAAAATATCGAGGTCCTAAAATGAGACTAAGTATCATTACTTAGATAAATTTTTTCTAAGTCTGGGACCTCTTTTCATGATCTAAAGGACTGAGTTAAGCTAGGATTTTATGGGGTCTTACAATGTCTCCCCTTAGGAATATTTTTCCTTGAATGAGGCTAACTAAGTTGAGAATACTGATGGACTGAGTACACATACTGAACATGCACAACGGAAATCAGAATTGTAGTCTAAATCTAAAACATGATAAGCTATTGAACTAATCTATAAGTGCATGAATTTTATATTAAGACAACTATATGGCTGAATCTGAGACTGGAAAAGAACTGAGTGAAGGAAGACTATTATCTTTGGTTGAATCTGAGTTCATGGAGAAGAGACGAGGATACTTGGTACGCATGTCTGCTTCTTCTTCCCACGTAGCACCCTCAACGGACTGATTTCGCCACAGAACTTTGACCAAGGGAACTTCTTTGTTCCTTAGTCTATAGATCTGAGGATCAAAAATCTCTACTGAGACTTCTTCATATGTAAGGTTATTCTGAATATCTGTAATTTCTAGAGGAACTATAATGGCTGGATCATCCATGTACTTCTTCAACAAGGACATATGGAATACTTGATGAACTATGGATAAATCTGTGGGTATCTCAAGCTCATACACCACCTTCCCAACATGACTCAAAATCCGAAAGGGACCTACATATCAGGGACTAAGTTTCCCCATTTTGCCAAATCTCTTCACCTCTTTCATGGGTGAAACTTTCCAATACACAAGGTCATCAACCTAAAACTCAAGATCTCTTCTTCTCATGTCTGTATAAGATTTCTGATGACTTTGAGTTGGTTTCAATCTCTCTCTAATCAACTGAACTTTCTCTATGGCTTCAAACACCATGTCTGGCCCAATAAAAGAGGCCTCACCTACTTCAAACCAACCAACTAGCGATCTACATCTTTGACCATAGAGAGATTTAAACGTGGCCATCTAAACACTAGCATGATAATTGTTATTATAAGCAAACTCAATCAATGGCAAATGGTCATCCCAATTGCCTTTGAAATCAAGAACACATGCCCTCAACATGTCCTCTAGAGTTTGAATAGTCCTTTCTGCCTGACCATGTATCTGTGGATGAAAATCTGAACTAAGATAAACTTGGGTACCAAGACCTTTCTAAAAGTCTCTCTAAAACTAAGAGGTAAACTGAGTGCCCCTATCAAAGATGATGGACAAAGGAACTCCATGAAATCTAACTAACTCTCTGATATATAACTTAGCATAATCTTCAATTATGTAAGATGTGTGAACTGGTAAGAAATGTGCTGACTTAGTCAATTTATCCAGTCACAAAGTCCATATTCACCTCTTCCCATTTCCAAGTGGGGATACCAAACTCTCGCAATGTGCCACCAAGTCCTTGGTGCTCTACCTTAAATTGACAAGTTGCGCACTTGGCTACAAATTTAACTATATCTCTCTTCATACCACTCCACCAATAGATTTCCCGTAAGTCGCGGTACATTTTGGTGGCTCTTGGATGAGTGGAATAACGCGCACTATATGCTTTTGCCATAATCTGCTATCTCAAATCATCAACACATGGCACAATAATCTATCTGGTACCTCAACACACCATCTCCCCTTAGAAGAAAACCTCTATCTTTTGGTCTTTAACTGACTCCTTCGGTTTGACCAAACTAGAATCCTTATCTTGCTTCTTTTTCACTTTTGAAACTAGAGAAGATTTGGAACTACTCTGAACCCAAATATTCCCTTCAGCTAAATCAACCAATCTAACACCCAATCTCGCTAACCGATGAACTTCCTGAACTAACTCTTTCTTATAATTCTCCACATGAGCAACACTGCCCATAAACAATCTACTAAGGGCATCTTCTACTACGTTGGCCTTACCCAGATGATACAACACACTCATATCATAATAATTCAACAATTCTAACCACCTTCTTTGATGAAGATTCAACTCCCTCAGAGTAAACACATACTGCAAGCTTTTATGATACATAAACACATCAACATGCACCCCATAAAGCTAGTGCCCCCAAATTTTTAAAGAAAAAATAACAACAGCTAACTCAAGGTCATGGGAAGGGTAATTCTTTTTGTAGGGCTTAAGCTGTATGGAGGCATAAGATATAACTTTGCCTCTCTGCTTCAGAACACAGCCCATACCGACTCTAAAAGTATCATAATACATGACAAACCCATCTGTACCCATCCTGAAAACTCTTCTCATATAAATCTGACCATAAGAACTTAACTTTCTTCTGAGTTAATCTAGACATAGGGGATGCAATGGACGAGAAACCCTCAACAAAACACCTGTAATAGCCAGCTAAACCTAAGAAGCTTCTAATTTCTGATAGAGAGATAGGTTTAGGCTAATTTTTCACTGCTTCTATCTTTTAGGGATTAACTCTAATGCCCTCACTGGAAATAATATGACCGAGGAAAGCTACAGAACTTAGGCAAAATTTGCGTTTGCTGAATTTGGCGAACAGTTAGTGGTCTCTAAGGGTTTGTAACACAATTCTGAGATGGTCTGCATGATCATCCTTACTATGGGAATAGACAAGGATATCATCTATAAAGACTATGACTAACATGTCCAAATATTATTTGAACACTCGGTTCATTAAGTCCATGAAGGCTGCAGGGGCATGTATTAGCTCGAAAGACATGACTAGAAACTTAAAATAGGCATAGCGGGTTCGGAAAGCTGTCTTTGGAATATCACATTCCCTTACTCTAAGTTAATTATAGCCGGATCTGAGGTCTATCTTTGAGAAGTAACTCGCACCTTGGAGTTTGTCAAATAGATCATCAATTCGAGAAAGAGGATATTTATTTTTGACTGTGACTTTATTCAGCTAATGATAGTTAATGCACATTCGCAAATAGCCATCTTTCTTTCACATGAATAGAATGGGAGTGCCCCATAGAGAAACACTAGGCCTTATGAAACCTTTATCTAAAAGATCTTTGAGCTACTCTTTTAACTCATTAAGCTCGACTAGAACCATACGATATGAAGAAGTGGAAATAGGCTGAGTATCTGGGAGAAGGTCAATACCAAACTCTATTTCCCTATCGGGAGGTACCCCTGGCAAATCTTCAGGAAAAATATCAGGAAACTCATTAACTACGTTGACTGACTGAACTATTAGAGTCTCAAAATTAGTGTCTTTGACTCAAACTAGATGATAGATACACCCTTTGGAAATCAATTTTCTGGCTTAAAGATAAGATATGAAATGACTCTTGGGAGACACTGAATTTCCTGTACACTCAAAGACTAGCTGTCCTGGAAACTGAAACTTCACCACTTGGGTGCGACAATCTATAGATGCATAACAAGAATGAAGCCAATCCATACCAAGAATAAGATCAAAGTCAACCATATCTAACTCTGTTAGGTCTGCTAACATAATTTTATGAAGGACAGTAATAGGACACTTTCTATAGACCTGTTTGGCAACAACTGACTCACCCAATTAAGTAGAAACCAAGAAGGGCTCGGGGATCTTTTCAGGGACTATTTTAAAATTTACTGTGACTAACGGGGTCACATAAGAGAAATTTGACCCGGGGTCTAACAACATGTAAATATCAAGATGAAAGATATGAAGTATACCAGTAACAACATCTGGTGAATCCTCCTGCTCCTTATGGAATGGTAAAAAATAAAACTGATTTTGGCGCTGACCACCACTGGTACTGGATGATGCGCCCTGAGGAGGAGCTGGGTAACCTAGAGGAGCTGGTGCACAAGTAGATTGAGTCTGGGGATGAACATCTCTGTTTCCTTGATTAGTATACAGACACTATCTGATTCCACGACCCAACTTACCATAACTATAACAACCCATCTTCCCCAATATACACTTAGTAGGATGATTCTTACCATACTTAGCATAAGGATAACTGGGTCTTCCACTCTCACTATTTTGAGATTTGGAGATAGAATACTTAACCTATGCTCCTGCCTAACTCTAGGAGTAGGAGCACTAGTTGAAGATAGTGCTGGCATAGATGAATAATTTTGAAACTGCGAACGATTTTACCTCTGAGACCTAGCTTGGCCATACTCTAACTGCCCTATTCTAGCCTTCTTATTACTTTCTTTTTTTTCAACTTCTCTACCTCAATCTACTGAGCATGAATCATCAATCTATTAAGATCCATGTCTCTAATAAGTATGGCAGTCCTACACTCCTTGACTACCAAACCAGATACTCCAGTAACAAACTTACTCATACTTGCCATGGATTAGCCATCGTATCAGGGGCATACTTAGACAACTAATTGAACTTAAGGCAATACTTCTTTACTGACATTGAGCCCTACCTCAGGTTCACAAAATCCTCTATCTTAGCCTCTCTCATTTCATGTGGAATGAACCTATCTAGAAATGCATTTTGAAATACTTGCCAACTCATAGAAGCGGAATTCTTACCTCTACTATTTTTCCACATAACTACATAATCATACGCTATATCTTTCAACATAAAGCATACCAACTCTACACTTTCCTCCTTATAAACATGCTTAATCTAAGTGATCTTCTTAACCTCATCTAAATAAAGTTGTAGGTCCTTACCTACCTTCGACCCAAAAAATACTGGAGGATTTATTCTCATAAAATCTATGATTCTAGCTGTTGCTAAATCACCATTCTACTGAAATAGGACTATAGCCTGATGGTTTCCTTGAATATTGACATTCACTACCTAGGCCAATGCCTGAAAGGCAGCCCAAAACTCAGTATGGGATACGTTCTCATTCAGAGGATCAGAAGGCTGGGGTGGCTGGTTATCATTTCTGCGGATGATAGCTCAATGAGAAGGCATATTTAACTGTCATGTAAGAGTACGAGTTAAAAGTAGATAGAGATACTGTAAGTAAGATAGATCATGGAAGAAAATGATGATTTCCTAAGAACGTCTCGTAGCCTC
This sequence comes from Capsicum annuum, assembly GCF_002878395.1. Classification (NCBI taxonomy): domain Eukaryota; kingdom Viridiplantae; phylum Streptophyta; class Magnoliopsida; order Solanales; family Solanaceae; genus Capsicum; species Capsicum annuum. Next base: position 67,495,499 of record NC_061121.1, read on the forward strand.
TTGCTCATAAATGCGGAGCGCTTCACACCCATGATCAAGGCTCTACATAATACGGTTGTATAAATCCTTATGATTCTCATAAACCTGGCTCTGATACCAATTTTGTAACACCTCAAAAATGGGTCCTGAGATGTCACACGATACTCAAGACTACAAGTAGCTTTTAGCTAATCATGTCTGCCTTCTATTAAATCTAAATCTCATAATAATGGAATATAGGCATAAAAATCATACTATATGCAGAAAACTATCTGAGTTAACTGAAAATATCTGAAAATACTAATCTCAAAAGTCTGATAAAACCATAATGAAGACCTAAAGCAAACTAGCGATCTGACAAGCCTCTATTACTTATAACCAGAGGGTCACTAGGATAAACCCCCAACTGACTCAGACTATCTGTAAATATTAAATTATCTAAACTAATAAGCTAAAAATCAATTGAATGACTAAGTCTCCAAACTATGAGGACTCACCAACTGTCGAGATGTAGATGGAGATGCTCGAAATTACTCTCGCTGTGGAAACTGAGCACCTAAACCTATATTATGAGACAATATAGCACATAGACATATATGTGGATTAGTACTTTGAGGATGTATTGAGGATATGGGGGTAAATGCATAAGTAAAACATAATATCAATAATCATCATGGTTTTTTGAACAATACATGCTAAATGTAAATGACTCACATAAGCTGGAATATCTGAAAACTAAAATCTATAATCATGAATATCAAATCATACTTGGTAAATCTAGTGAGTCATAACTTTTAGTTCTAAAAGTTGTACTAATATTCTATCTGTAAATCATACTGTCTAAGTATAAAAAGGGCTTACTTCTATATCTAAAAAATGAAAATTGTAGTCTGTAGCTAATATCTTTCTGAAAAAAATAATTTGAATAAAGTTGTGAGCCTTTACACTTAGTTTCTTAAAAGTTTTTTTGTTATTCTATTTTGTTAAAGAAGTTACTGAAAAAGCTATTTATTTACTTTTACTAGCAGGGAGGTTCTCTTAACCGACATAAATCATGTGAGCTATCATGGAGTCCAATGTCTTGTTCCCCTATGGGGAAAACCTCACGATGGGGAGAGGTGTCATACTCTTTCCAAAGAGTATAACCTAATTTAATTGATCACATCTGTATCTTTCATCCTTATTAGAATAAGAATAAGAATACTCTGTACCTATGTTGGCTACGTAGTTCTGTGGAAGTTAGGGCACACTAATCCCACAATTCCATCTCGGTGCTAAATATTACTCTCTTTAATCTGTATGCTCATTCTATTGGAAATCCACTTTTAAAACTAGCATAAGGGTTTATTATGAGACCAATTATGCATTTATCTAATTCAATCTATAAGTAAAGCTAAATCTAATTTTTGTAATCTGTAATAAATTTATAAAGTGGGTTCCAAATCGTATATGAGGATCAAAAGATCAAAGCTTTACTAAAAATCTAATAAATAAACTGATCATCTGTTACTTAAAGCATAATTTTTCTTGAAATAATAATATTCAACCTAGGGATAATAATCCGTGCATCAATCTCATGTCAAAACATCATGATAATCATGCTTGGTGATGAAAACAATGATAACTCACTTTAAAATCTGAAATTTACCGAAATACACATGAAGATATAAGAATAAACATGCAATTCAACTTCTAAATCACTTGAAATCTCATAATCTAGCAAATAGTAACATTGGGTATGAACCCTAATAAAAAATTCATTTATATTCATATAAAACCCATACAAATTTATAGTTAAAAGCTTCTTTTGGGCACAAGAATGAAAGAGGATCCTTGTTCATAAACCCCACATACCTTGTTGATGAATTTGAATGTAGAAGTTTGATTCTTGACTCTCTAATGGTGTTCTTGAGAAGTTTATGAACCCGGAACTTTGGATTATAAGATTTCTTGGAGTAGGAGTTATGGAATTTATTCTTGATTCTTAGAGCTAGAGTTTTGTTATTAGAGATGAAAACGATGAATAATGAGGTATCCTAGTTGTTTGGGGTTAAAATTGTGTATTTTGGGCGGAACAAGAGTGGGAAAATTGACTCAATTACCCCTTTGGATACAGATTTTTAATTATTGAAAAACGTACCCAGCAACACGCAGACCAACACGCCGAATCGATGGAGTCGACGCGATGCGTTGATATCGCATTGGCTCACTAGAATTTGCCATGAATGCTACGGAAAAATATCCGTTAATGCGATAAGCAACCCGATATGTCTAAATCATGTCGACTCACTATTTTCAACATCTAAACGAGCTTTTAACTAGGTCTGAAAAATCCAAAACTCGCCCGAGAACACCCATTGACCTCCCTGATCATGAATTGTCTTAAAAATTGACCCTTTAAGGTCATAAGGGTCATAAATAAAATCATGGAAATATTGAGGTCCTAAAATGAGACTAAGTTTCATTACTTAGCTTAATTTTTCCTAAGTTTGGGACCTCTTGTCATGATCTAAAGGACTTAGTTAAGCTAGGATTTTGTAGGGTCTTACAGCAACCTGCTAGAGCTGAAAAAAATTGTACTGGCCCTGTTGGTGTGGGTCTATTCCCCTCAAAGCAAGCATTGGACACTCCATGATCTTAAGGTCTAGCTTGCAACACCCAAAATATATATCACTACCTGTTCTGCACTCACCCTGATGATTCTTACCGCACTTCTTACAAAGCAGATTGGTACGACCATTGTTCACACTACCTTGGGACTTGGAGCCTGGCGCTCTATCCCAATTGTCCTACCTAAACTTAGGCACCGGTGCACTGCCTAAAGATGGAGTTGGGGCTGAAAATTTCTAGTAGAGCTAAAACGGTTGCCACCTTCCGACCTTGGCTGAGAAAAGTTAAAACTACCTGTTCTGTCCCTCTTATTCTCTCTTTACTTCTTCTTGAGATTCTGTTCCTCAATCTGCTAAGCATGAACCATTAATCTAGAAAGTTCTATCTCTTTAATCAGCATAGAAGTCCTACACTCGTTGACTGCACTATCAGATATACCAAAAATAAACTCACTCATCCTGGACCTAGAGTCAGCCACCATAGTCGGAGCATACCTCACAACTTAAGTGAACTTGAGAGATTACTCCCTCACATTCATGCCACCTTGCTTCAAATTTATAAACTCTTGAACATTATCTTCCCTCAACTCTAGTAGGAAGAACCTATCTAAGAAAGTCGTGGCAAACTCCTCCTAGTCTATAGGTCCTACATCAACACCCATGTCTTCCTTCCACTACTTGAACCAAGTGTGAGCCACTCTCTACAACTAGTAATTAGCTACATTCGCACTCTCACTCAAAGTGACACCTATGATGTTAGTCACTTTCTATACCCCATCTAGGAACTCTTACAGATCTTCTTTAGACTTGGATCTAGAAAACAAAGGGGGATTTATTTGATTGAAACTCAAATCCTAGATGTAGCTGTATTCAACACTATATGGACTAGAGCAACAACCTGCTGGTTGTTTTGAGTAGCTATAAAATGGTACAAAATTGTAAAAGCAACCCTAAACTCAGTGTGAGAAATATAGTCGTTCAAGGGATCTTCTTAAATATCTAGTGGTGCGGGATGACTCCCATTCCTTTTTCCATTATTTATTTTGTGAGGCATTGTCTGTAAACAAAATCATGGATGATTTAGAAAAAGGAATTAAATAGAGCTCATGCTCTTTCACACGACATAAATACAAAAAGAAGGGAAACTTTCCTAAAAATATTTCATAGCCTTTTGTCCATAAGTGTGACGCGCTTCACACCTATGCATAAGACTCTACTCAACATATCTTTCAGACACCCTAGGACAATTTAAAATTGTAGGCTCTGAAACCATATTTTGTCATGACCTGAGGCTACCCCTAGTCGCGACATAGTGCTTAAGGCCACAAGTGACCCTAAGCTAACCCATGGTCTGGTACCTGCTATGAGCACTGAATAAAATTATAATAAAACAACATGTGTGGAAAATAAACTAATAAAGTGCTATCAAATGGAATACTAAAATATATAAAATGACATGTTTGAAGTATCTGATAAAATAGTAGAAACTAGACTATCTGTCTGACAGCCTCTAAAACATAAGGAGTTGATGGGATAAACTCCCAACTAACTCCAACTGACTGAGTATAAAGAAATACTAAAACAACTAAAATATCATGTCACATCCTCGATGGATGAGGACTCACCTCTACTGCTGCAGGGAACTACTGAGTTATCTAGGGATGGTTGGGAAACTATGCATCCGAACCTATGTTATAAGACAACATAGCACAAGAGAAAAGTATGCGATAAGTACTTCAAGTTTACTGGTAAGTGAGGTAAAAACTAACTGAAATGCATGTGGAAACTTAATGTAGTTACATGAACATATAAAACTTAGAATGCAAGACCAAGTAAGCATGTACTGAAATAATCTGTAAAACTGACCAATTAAATAACTGAAAATCTGATTACTTGGTCAAACAAACCTGAATTGATATAGACTAAGTACTCTCTAAAACTATGCGAGCTATCATGTAACTAACATGCCCCAATCGAAGCAAATCAGGGTCTATCCTGTAACCCCAGTTGGAAGGTTGTCAGTACCTTGACACGGGTACTAACACTTGGATGACGATGTGGATCCACAAGGATGATGTTCCGAAAGACTAGGGAGTCAGTCCTAAATAGGAGGGTGACTCCGAAAAGAGTGTCAGTCCTAAACTGGCAGGTGATATCTCAAAATCCTACTCTAGATACATAATTCTAGAACTTAGGGGCTTCTACTAAGGACTCAGTCCTAACTGATTAGTGATCCTACATCCCTAGGTCACTCGGTACTAAATCCTACTCCCAATTGAATGAATTTAGTATTTTTATTATGGGTATAACATGATGTAGTGCTATACTGATGATTGCTCAACATGAACATAATGTTCTAAATGTAGTAATAAAATCATGGTCTAACTGACTTGTAACTTGAGAATTAAGACATGTATAAACAGATAGGTATTGGGTGTTCATAACTTTTAGCGCCGAATGATTACGAATTTCACACCCCTAAACTAATTGAGGTGGAGAAGGATCCTTATACGAACACATTATACAAATGACTTGTGCTAAGTGGATGATTCACTGTACATGAAATCATAATAAGGAACTATATATAAGTTACACTATCTAACTATCCATATGTAACGCCCCGATTCTGGTACCCCGAATGCTACACGATGCTCATAATCAGGAAGGACCACAAGCAAACCCATGACTGGTACCTGCTGCAATAACTATAAAATAATATTTAAATATGCGGAATAATAGGCTGAACTACCATAAGGTTCAATGCTGGAATAAATCTAAAATAAGGTATATCAATACCAAAACTGAAATAACTGTCTGAACAAGCTATAGTTTGAAAAAAAACCTCTAAACTATCTGAATAAGGATTTGATGGGACATATCCTCAACTAACTCTAACTACTGAAAGAAACTAAATACTAAAGTACTAAAATAATAAAATGAAAGAATATCCTCAAAGGATGAGGACTCATTGCTATGTCTACTGCTGCTGACTGAATTTGAACTGCTAAGGATGCTCTGGAGCTCATGCTTCTGAACTTATGGTATAAGACACCATAGCACAAGAGAAAAGTATATGTCAGTACGTGAAAATGTACTGGTGTGCAAAGTGAGGTAGGCTGAGTGCAAGGGTTCATACGCATGAACTATAACTGACTGAATAACATGAACATGACTGCGTGAAAATGCATGCATGAATACATGAACTGTAACTGAGATTCGTGATAGCACTAAATACTAAATCTGAATACTGATAACATGGGTTACTAATAACTGATATACTTTTAACTGAGTGGCTATTTCTAACAGTCCTGAATCTAACATAACTAGCTAAGTTCTTTACTGAGCATGGTGACTGTATCTGGCAGTCCTGAAATCTGTAGAACTATTTGAGTTCTTTTCTGAAGAATAAGACTAAGACTGAAGGAGGTAGTCATCTTACTGACATGCCGCAAATAAAAAAATAGAGCTGAGTTAGGGTCCAATCTGTAACCTCAATTAGAAGGGTATCAATACCACACTACTAGGAAGGACAAGCTATGAGTGACCCTCATCTATCAGGTACCCTAATGAGAATAGTAGGACCCTCATCTAACAGGTTAAGCCACCTCATCAACCTTCATCTAGCAGGTTAGATGTCTCAACCTATGCTGGCTACGTAGTTTTGGAATGCAATAATTAATTCTAAGAATCACACCCTCTGCTAGCATGTGAGTTCCTATCCTTGTGTTCACTCGGTGCTGAATCTTACTCCCATCTGAATAGATACTGAACTGATTATACTGAGCTAAAATGGATTGAGTTCTATTGACTGGCTGAATACTACTAGATTTTGATAACTGACTGAGTTTTACTAAGGACATAACTAAATACTGATTAGGATAAGATTGACACTGAGATTACTGAGTTTTCCTAAGTTTTGTAACTGATTAAATTATAATGATCATGGCTTAACTGAGACTATCTTGAAAATTGACACTGGCTCTAGGCACAAAGCTAAATTATCGAGTATTAAATACCCCCAGGACTCGATAGCATGAAAATAATAAGACATGACCATTCTTCAACACATGACCATAGTCATCAATTCACAATACAATTATTAAGGAATTTCACAAGACTTGAAGGTCATAAACTTGTACATGGATAGGAAAGCACACAATATATCATAAATTCATAATTTCAAACTCATAAATGTTTCCTCAAATCATTACAAGACACAGCTTTAGCATGGAAGTCCTTTTGAACATGTGGGTACATCCTAAGTTCATCATTTGGATCACAAATGGGTCATAATACACAATTCTTATTCACTTAGGCATTTTAACAAACACATGGAAGGCATAACCTTTTCTAGGACATGAATTAACAACTAATACATCATGGCTATAACAAGCACTTCAAATTTAAGGATTTCGATCCACATATTATCATAAAGTCATGAAAATTCAATAAAGATTCAATCTTGGAAATCATACACAACATTTACATATGTACAATCAAACCCACAACATAGAATTCAAAACTCATACTTTGTAAAGGGTTTCTTGAGCTATAAGGGTAGAAGGGACCCTTAGATAAACACTTTACATACCTTGTTTGAGGAATTAGGGAAAGTTAACAGAGAAATCTTAAGTTCTTGATTTGAAATTAATCACCTAGGGTTTTCTTGTTTCTTGAGCAATTGTGAAATAATGAGTATATTTAGCCAAAAGAGGGCTAAATTTTGTGTTATGAGGGATGAAGGTTGGGGGAAAAGACCTAATTAACCTTAAAGACACGGGTTTAAAAGATAGAAAAATATGCCCAGCGATGCTACATTCGACGCGGCGCGTTGAGGGTATCAACACGATAACAAACACAATGCACCGACATTGCATTGGTTCACTGGAAATTTTCTTCAGCTGAGAAACATTTTATTTGTCGACGCGATTGGCAATGCGACGCACCAACATCACTGTGACTCACTATTTTGGAGTTTAAACAAGTTCTAAACAAGGTTCGAAAAATTCAAAACTCATCCGAGAACCCCTATAGACATTCCTGATCATGAGTTAACTTAACTATCGACTTTTAACGGACGTAAAGGTCGCAAAATAAGATTGCCAACCTTAGAAGGCTAAAAATAAACTAAGTCTGGATACTTAGCCAAAATATTCTAAGCCTGGGACCCCTTGAAAAGCATTAATGGACTGAATTAAGCTTAGAGTTTTATGGGGTCTTATAATATCTCCCTCTTAGGAACATTCGTTCTCGAATAAGACTAACTAAGAGGGAAGAACTGAAAACTGAGAGTGAATATTGTACATGCATATCTGATGCATGGTTTCATGGCTGAAACTACTGATATACTGAATTTTCATACTAAACATGCATATCTGATGCATGAATAACTCACTCATGAATGTATAACTAGGACTACTGATAAGCTGAGTTTTCCATATGATGAGAATACAAATCTGATGCATAAATACATGACTGATCTAACCTATGAACATATGACTGAACAAGAAATGGTATTTGATACCAAGTTTGTAACTGAAATATGAACATGAAATTGAATAAGCTTAAGGAAAGCTATTACCTTGGGTTGAAGCTGAGTTTGCGGAGAAGAGGTGAGGATACTTGGCCCACATGTCTGCTTCTGCTTCCCAGGTAGCTCCCTCAATGGACTGATTCTGTCAAAGAACTTTGACTAAACAGACTTCTTTGTTCCTCAGTCTGCAAATCTGATAGTCAAGGATTTTGACTAAAATTTCATCATAAGAGAGAGTACTCTAAACGTCTATGCCCTCTATAGGGACTACAACTGTTGGGTTACCTATGCACTTCTTTAGCAAGGATACATGGAATACTGGATGGACTGAAGCTAGATCTGAATGTAATTCTAGCTCATAAGCTACCTTACCAAAGTGACTGAGACATATCGGGGACTGAGCTTTTCCTTCTTTCCAAACCTCTTCACTCCCTTCATGGGAGATATTTTTAAGTTCACGTAGTCACCAATCTTGAACTTGAGATCCTTTTTGTACATATCTGCATATGATTTCTGCCAGCTCTGAACTATCTTAAGCCTTTCTCTTATCAACTAAACTTTATCTAAGGTATCAAATACTAAGTTAGGCCCTACAACTGTGGCCTTACCTACTTCAAACCAATTGATTGGAGATCTGCATCTCCTATCATAGAGATCTTTAAATAAAGCTATCTAAATACTGGAATGATAGATTTTGTTGTATGCAAACTCAATCAAAGACAAGTGGTCATCCCAACTACCCTTGAAATTATTTGCACACGCCCTTAGCATATCTTTCATGTACTGAATAGTCCTTTTTGCTTGACCATCTTTCTAAGGATGAAAGTTTGTACTGAGATAAACTCGGGTACTAAGATCCTTTTAGAATGCTTTCTAGAAATGAGAGGCGAATTGGGTACCTCTATCTGAGATCATGGACAATGGAATGCTATGTAATCAGACCAACTCCTTGATATAAAGTTTGGCGTAATCCTCGGCTAAATAAGAGGTATAGACTGGAAGGAAATGGGATGATTTTGTCATTCTGTATACAATGACCCAAACTGAATTATACTGACAACGAGTGCGAGGTAAACCCATCACAAAGTCTATGTTCACTTCTTCTGACTTCCAAGTAGGAATACTGAACTCTTGCATGGACCCACTAGGCTTTTGATGTTCTATCTTATCCTACTGACATGTTGAATACTTATCCACAAACTTTGCAATGTCTCTTTTCATACCACTCCACTAATACATCTCCTGCAAGTCGTGGTACATCTTAGTGGCCCTTGGATAAATAGAGTAACGCACACCATGTGCTTCTGGAAGAATTTGTCGCCTTAAGTCATCTACACCTAGCATACACAGATGACCTGACAACACAACACACTATCTCCCCTTTGGGAGAAAACCTCTACCTTCTGATCTCTCACTGAATCTTTCAACTTAACTAAACTAGGATCACTATCCTATTTTTCTTTTACCTCAAAAACTAGAGATGATTTCAAACTATTCTAAACCTACACACTACATTCTGCTGAATCGACCAAGCAAACACCTAGTCGGGCGAGTTGGTGAAATTCCTTAGCTAACTTCTTCTTGCTATTCTCAGCATGAGAAACACTACCCATAGATAGTCTACTAAGAGCATCAGCCACTACATTGGCTTTGCTCGAATGATAAAGGACACTCATGTCATAATCATTCAAGAGTTCTAACCACCTTACTTGGTAGTGGTTAAGTTTTTTCTGAGAGAATACGTACTGAAGGCTTTTATGATCTGTGAAAACATCTACATACACCCCATATAAGTAGTGCCTCTAAATTTTTAAGGCAAAAGCTATAGCTGCTACCTCAAGATCATGAGTCGGATAGAACTTCTCATGGGGCTTAAGATATTTAAAGGCGTAGGCTATGACTTTACCATGCTGCATGAGGACACAACCCAAACCTACTATGGATGCATCACAGTACACAAAAAATCCATCTGAGCCATCTGGAAGAGTCAAAATTGAGGCTGAGGTGAGTCGAGTCTTCAATTTCTGAAAACTCTTCTTGCATGAATCTGACCACTGAAACTTGACTTTTTTCTTAGTCAATATGGACATAGGGGATTCAATAGAACAAAACCCCTCAACAAACCATCTGTAATAGCCATCCAAACCTAAGAAACTCCTAATATCTATTGGAGAGATGGGTTTGGGCCAATTTCTCCCCGCTTTGGTCTTATGAGGATCAAATCTAATGCCATCACCAAAAATGATATGACCAAGAAATGCTACTAACCTTAGTCAAAATTTGTACTTACTAAATTTGGCAAAAAACTGATGAATTCTGAGAGTCTGCAATACCATCCTAAGATGGTCTGCATGATCATGCTCACTGCGGGAGTAGACAAGAATATCATCTATGAAGACTATGATGAACATGTCTAGGTACTACTTGAAGACACGATTTATCAAGTCCATGAAAGCCGCTGGAGCATTGGTAATACCAAAGGACATGACTAAGAATTTAAAGTGACCATACCAAGATTTAAAGGCTGTCTTTAGCATATCACATTCTCTAACTCTGAGCTGATGATAGCATGATCTGATCTCTATCTTAGAGAAGTAACTGGAACCCTGAAGTTGTTCAAATAAGTCATCAATTCTAGGAAGTGGATACTTGCTCTTGACTGTGACTTTATTAAGTTGATGGTAGTCTGTACACATTCTAAAAGAACTGTCTTTCTTATGAACGAATAGAACTGGTACACCCCATGGGGAAATACTTGGTCTGATGAATCCCTTATGTAAGAGATACTTCAACGATTCCTTTATTTCTCTGAGTTCTGTTGGTGCCATTCTATATGGAAAAATAAATATGGGTTGAGTATCTGGAGAAAGGTCAATGCCGAAGTCTATTTCCCTTTCAGGAGGAATTTCGAGAAGATCTTTGGAAAAGACATCAAGAATTCATTCACAACTAGAACTGATTCAAGATTGGGAGTTTTGGAACTAGAGTCTCAAACTCACACAAGATGATAGACACATCCCTTAGATATCATTTTCCTAGCCCGTAGATAGGAAATAAGATGACCCCTGAATGTTGAAGTACTACCCTTCTACTCTAGGATAGGTTCATTAGGAAACTGAAACTAGATAATTCTATTTTTGCAGTCGACTATGGCATAGCAAGAATGAATCCAATCCATGCCGAGAATGATATCAAAATCAGTCATCTCTAATTTGACTAAGTCTGCTAAAGCGACTTTCTGAGATACCATAACCAGATAGTTCCTGTATACCTGTCGGGCTATAATAGTTTTACCTACTGGGGTAGAGACTGAAAAGGGATCTTCTAGAATTTTGGGACTTACTCTAAAATCAACTACTATATAAGGAGTAACAAAATACAAAGAAGCTCCAGAATTCAGCAAAGCATAAATATGTAAATGAAAGATCTATAATGTACCAGTGACCACATTAGGAGAATTTTCCTAATCCTATTAGGACTTAAGAGCATAAAGTCTATTTAGGTGTTGCCTACTGGTTGTGCTAGAAGTGGAACCCTACGGATTCAGGCAATCAAATTAAGCTGAGAAACAGTTATGCTGACCGTAAAAACCTGACTGAGGACAATCTCTAACTCTGTGGCCTGGCTTGCCACATCCAAAACAAACATCACTACCAGCTCTAAAAATACCCTGATGGTACTTGCCACAAGTATGGCAAAAAGGATGGGTTTGAGCATTGCTGATACTACCCTGAGACTTAGAGCCCGGTGCCCTATCTTTGTTACCATTCCTGAACTTAGGAACTGGAGCAGTAGCTAAGAAAGGAGCTGGAACTAAAGACTTTGGGAGAAACTGAGAATGATTTCCACATTTGACTTAGGCTGATTGAAATTAAAGCTACCTGTTCTAGCTCTCTTATTCTACTTTTCTCTCTCCTTAATCTTCTACTCCACTATCTTTTGAGCATGGATAATAAGCCTGGTTATATTTATCTCACTAATCAACATTGCGGTCCTGCACTCTTTGACCACACTATCATTCGCTCCAGAAATAAACTTGTAATCTTAGCTCTGCTATCTGTCACTACATGAGGAGCGTATCTAGCAAGTTGTGTAAACTTAAGAGAATACTCTTCCACTATCATGTTGCCCTACTTGAGGTTGATAAACTCCAATACCTTAGCTTCTCTCATCTCTAGGATAAAGAATCTATCTAAGAAGGCAGTGGAAAACTTCTCCCACTCAATGGACCCTGCATCTGCGGCCCTCTCTACTTTCCACTGCATAAACCAAATGTGATCCACATCCTGCTGCTGATATGCAGCTAGCTTAGTACTCTCACTAGCAGTTATCCCATGATATTTGTAACTTTCTACACCTGATTAAGGAATTCCTGAGGGTCCTTATCTGTCTTAGACTCGATAAAAGAAGGAGGATTTATTTGGGTGAAGTCCCGAATCCTGGATGCAGCAAAGTTGGCCACTGGATTGGCTGGAATGGCTGCTAGACGTTCATTCAGAGCAGCAACTGAATTAGAAAGATTAGTAAATGCAACTCTAAATTCTGCATAAGAGATGTACTCATCCAGGGATCTAGCTGGATGGGCTGAGGTGCTGACTGATTCCTATTTCTCTTTTTATTAGTCCTTTTAGGAGGCATGTTTTGTAAATGAAAGGGGGAAATGGATTAGACTTAGTATTAAATTTGAGCTCATGCTCACTCACATGACATGAATACTGAAAGAAGGGAAACTATTCCTAAAACACCTCGTAGCCTCCTGTCCATAAGTGCGGCGCGCAATACACCCATGCACAAGACTCTACTAGATGCAACTTTTTAGATTTCCTAGGACACTATTGAACCTTAGGCTCTGATGCCAAGTTTGTAACGCCCCGAGTCTGGTACCCTGGATGCTACATGGTGCTCATAATCCTGAAGGACCATAAGTTAACCCATGATTGGTACCTATTGCAATAACTGTAAAATAATACAAAAATATGTAGAATAATGGGCTAAACTGCCATAAGGTTCAATACTGAAATAAATCTAAAATAAGGTATATTAATACCAAAATTGAAATAACTATCTGAACATGCTATAGTCTAAAAAAAAACCTCTAAACTATCTGAATAAGGAGTTGATGGGACATATCCCCAACTAACTCCAACTATTGAAAGAAACTAAGTACTGAAGTACTGAAATAATAAAATAAAAGAATATCCTTGAAGGATGAGGACTCACTGCTACATCTACTGCTACTGACTAAATCTGAACTGCTAAGGGTGCTCTAGAGCTTGTGCTTCTGAACCTATGGTATAAGACACCATAGCACAAGAGAAAAGTATGTGTCAGTATGTGAGAATATACTAGTATCCAAAGTGAGGTAGGCTAAGTGCAAGGTTTCATATGCATGAACTATAACTGACTGAATGTCATGAACATGACTATGTGAGAATGTATGCATAAATACCTAAACTGTAACTGAGATTTGTGATAGCACTGAATACTGATAACATGGGTTACTAATAACTGATATAATTGATAACTGATACACTATTAACTGAGTAACTATGTCTAATAGTCCTGAATCTGATGTAACTAGATAAGTTTTGTACTAAGCTGAGTGACTGTATCTAACAGTCTTAAAATCAGTAAAACTATCTGAGTTCTATTCTGAAGACTAAGACAGTGACTATGGGAGGTAGTCATCTAATCGACATGCCCTAAATAAGATAATATAGTTGAGTTGGGGTCCAATATGTAACCCCAATTAGAAGGGTGTCAATACCTCACCACTGGTAAGGACAAGCTATGAGTGACCCTCCTTTATTAGGTACCCAAGAATAACAGTGGGACCCTTACCTAACAGTTTAAGCCACCTCATCAACCCTCATCTAGCAGGTTACATGTCTCAACCAACACTATCTTTATAGTTTTGGAATGCAAGGATTACTTCTAAGAATCAGACCATCTGCTAGCAAGTGAATTCTTATCCTTAGGTTCACTCGGTGCTGAATCCCACTCCCATCTGAATAGACACTGAACAGATTATACTGAGATGAAATGGCCGAGTTCACTGAGTTCCATTGACTGATAGAATACTATAGAATTCTAATAACTAACTGATTTTTACTGAGGACATAACTGAATATTGATTGGGACAAGACTGACACTGAGATTACCGAGTTTTCTTGAGCTCTATAACTGATTAAATTATAATGATCATGGCTTGAGAGATACTATCTTGAAAATTGACACTGTCTCAAGGCACACAGCTAAATTATCGGGCATTAAATACCCCCAGGACTCAATAGCATGAAAATAATAACACATGACCATTCTTGAACATGTAACCATAGTCATCAATTCACAATACAATCATTGAGGGATTTCTCAAGCACTTGAAGGTCATAAACTTGTACACGAAAAGGAAAGCATGCAATATATTATAAATTCACAATTTCAATCTCATGAACATTTCCTCAAATCATTACAAGACATAGCTTTAGCATGGAAGTCCATTTGAACATGTGGGCACATCATGAGTTCATCATTTGGATCACAAATGGGTCATAATACAAAATTCCTATTCACTTAAGCATTCTAACAAATTCATAGAAGGCATAACCTTTTCTAGGGGCATGAATCAACAACTAATACATCATAGATATAACAAGCACTTTAAATTTAAGGATTTTGATCCACATACTATCATAAAGTCATGAAAATTCAGTAAATATTCAATCTTGGAAATCATAATACAATATTTACATCTGTACAATCAAACCCACAACTTGGAATTCAAAACTCATATTTTGAAAAGGGTTTCTTGAGCTCCAAGGGTGGAAGGGACCCTTGGATGAACACTTTACATACCTTTGTTGAAGTATTCTGGAAAGTTAACAGAGAAATCTTGAGTTCTTTCTTTGAAATTAATCACCTAGGGTTTTCTTATTTCTTGAGCAATTGTGAAATAATGAGTATATTTAGCCAAAAAAGGGCTTAATTTTGTGTAATGAGGGTTGAAGGTTGGGGGAAAAGACCTTATTACCCTTAAAGACGTGGGTTTAAAAGACAAAAAAATGTGCCCAGTGATGCTGCATCTGACGCGGTGCGTCGAGGGTACCAATGCGATAACTGACGTGATGCGATGACATCTCATTGGTTCACTGGAAATTGCCTTAAGCTGAGAAACATTTTATCTATTGACGCGATTGGCAATACGATGCGCCGACTCACTATTTTGGGATTTGAAACAAGGTCTAAACAAGGTCTAAAAAATTTGAAACTAATTCGGGAAGCCCTATAGACATTCCTAATCATGAGTTAACTTAAATATCAACCTTTAATGGATGTGAAGGTCGCAAAATAAGATTGCCAACCTTTGAAGTCTAAAAATAAACTAAGTTTGGATACTTAGCCAAAATATTCTAAGTCTAGGACCCCTTGACATGCATTAATGGATTGAATTAAACTTAGAGTTTTATGGGGTCTTACACCATACTACCGCAATCAACATTTGAAACTATAGTTACGTATGGCAACTTTAGATTTTCTACGAAGCCTCTAATAGAATCTATAATGGTGCAATGCTAGATGGTCGAGATAGGGCTCTAACATACCCAAACTATAATCAAAAGTACGACCACGAGTACTTTGAGATCTTATATCCTGATAAGAATGGAAATTACCAACTACTTTGCTAAATACTTAGCAACTGCCTAATGTGAAGGTCTGCCAACTTATATGCCTAACCGTGCTTTGCAGAAATATAGCACCCCTAAATTTAGGGACATTAGTATATATACAACATGTACTAGTATGTAAAGAAAAAATGACAAGTAGACATACAAGGATCTTAATGAATGAAAACAACATGAGCAAGTATAGACAATTGAGTACTAGAAACTCTAGTATTAAACTATAACTTATGAGTGTACAAATGATAAGTGCATAGTATGAAACTAAAACCTATGCATTTGTTTTATTAACCTATTTTATAACATCTTACGAGTTATTAATTCTTATGAAATGCCTAGTAATTTTCATTGCTAATGTCTTACAACTATCTCTATTATAAATGATCATATGATGGCCTAATCCATTTCAAGTGTAAGGAATGGATAGCCCCAATATTCATCTCTATGATCTTAATACACAACCATAATCATGGTGTGAACAAAGATACGTTTTTAGGTTTACTATAAGGGTCTGCCCGTAGGCCATATGTGTCATATATTGGCTTGAGTCAGGGGAACTAATGTATGACATTACAGTTGACTCCAAATACAAATGATACCACAAGACGTAGCCTCGGTAAAGGTTCTATGGAGAAATAAAAAGATGAAAAAGCCTACATGGGAAGCTAAAGAGGACATAAAGTCTAAGTATCCATTCCTATTTCCCATTTAAAAAATAATTCTTAAGGTATGTATTGTCATTAACATCTTTGTTTTCTGTCTTTGTTAAAGGTAATTTGTGAATCTCTTGGTATTTTGTTTTTTGTCTTACAAGTAAGAGTAGAGATATTTGGGAGTTTAATCATTCTAGTAACCATTTTGTCCCATTATTTGATGACGAATAATCCTAGTAGGGGAGAATTGAAACACCCTGGACTTTGGCCCTTGGAAATTTCCTGAGCTTTGAGATCACTGTCCTAGTAATGACTCATCATATGAGTTGTATGGTGTGGGTATGAGTCAGGTAACCCTAGTCGTTAGGTGTCCAATGGATGGTGGTTTGGTTTTCTATCTTGGTTATGACTTGGTAGTATGAGTCATTAAGGGTGGTGACGAGTTGTTAGGATAATTTTTAATCAAATAACTAACTTAGTGACTTGACTTAGCACTGAGTACGAGGGGCTTACTAAGAGTCGTGAAGATAGGTTACGAGTGGTATGGTTGAGTCGTATGTTGTCCAGTGTCTACTTTTTTTGGGTTCTATCTTGGATACGACTAAACCATACGAGTCATATGGTCTGGTAATAAGTGGGATTATAGAGTCGTATGGTGGACAGTGTATGGGTGTCCAACTCACTATCTTAGTGATGACTCAAGGGCATGAGTCGTATGATGTGGAAACAAGTCAAGGGGTCGACTCATAACCACATGTGGTATTTTTACAATTTTAATGTTGGGGCAATCTGGACATTTCCCACTTTAACTCCCTTTGATACCACAAATTAAAATATCCCTTGGGACTTTATTAACATATTATTCCCAAAAAAATCACTCTCAAATTCTCTCTCAAACTCCTTGTTCAAGCAAAAGCTAGGGTTTCATCAAGATAATCAATTAAGACTTTCAAGGGTGGTTTTTCTCTGTACTTTTTGGTGTCTAAGGCATTTTACTCCTCCCTCATTGTTATTTTACTAAAAGGTCATGTTTTAATGTATGACTTTCATGATATTGTTATGGCTTTGAAATAAATGTTTGGGGGTTTTGGATGTTCATGGTTGAATATTATTTCTCATGTTTTAATTATGGCTTTTTTTGTGTTTTATTTATGGTTTTTAACATGTGGTTTCATGGGTGTGGTGGTTGAAATTGATAATAGTAAATTGCTTTAAACTAGTGAAACTTTAAGTGGTTATAACCCCAACCTTGTTTGTAAAACTGGTGAGTAGTGATGAGAAAGGTAGGAATTTGAACTAGGGATATAATGGAATCCCTAAAGTGTTTGGTTTGACTATTTCTTGAAACTAATGCATGATATAAATTGTTAAAATAGTTATGGATAGTTTTGGAAACCTTGTGGGGTATGTAGGAATCCCCTAAGTAAACTTATAATGAAAACCTTATAGGATATGAAGGAATCCCCCAAGTGATTTTAATATTGGAGTCTGCGGGGTATGAAGTACTCCCCTAAGAGTTGGCTGGAGACATTGCTTGCAAGCTATAGTAGGTATGACTATACCACTTTATAATTCCTTAACAAATGACTCCTCGAATTGGTGGTTTGGTTATGTGTTAAAGGTTTTAATTGCGCAATAATGGCGGGTTGTGATAGCTAGTCGTGAAGGTATGCGTCTGATGGACGGAACCTGGAAACTCATGTTTTCCAACACATGAGGGTTGGTTTTGGTCACCATATGCTTGTGGGGTACACGGGACTCCCCCAAGTTTATACTTGTATATATGTACCATGGAGGGCAAAGGGTACACGGGACTCCCCGGCCTTCTGTGATATCTATGATTTGTGCGGCTACACACACTGGGGCCTATTTAAGTGGTTACACTAGAACCATCAAGATTGTAGGGGGATATATGACGGTAAAGATATAAAATCCATGTAAAAGTTTTAAATTCATGCTAAATCTTGTTCCCTATCCCGACACGATATATATATATATCTATGTATATATGTGGTTGTATATGGTTATTTAAGTCGGGAATTATTTGCGATAAGAAGGAGCCTCCCAAGCTTAAAGGCAAATTCTACAGAGTTGCAGTCCGGCCGGCTATGTTATATGGCACAGAGTGTTGGCTTGTTAAGAATTCTCACATCCAGAAGTTGAAGGTGGTAGAAATGAGGATGTTACATTAGATGTGTGGTATCACAAGGGCTGACAAGGTTAGGAATAGCACTATTCGGGACAGGGTGGGAGTGGCATCGGTGGAGGATAAGATTCGGGAAGGGAGGCTGAGATGGTTTGGGCATATGATGAGAAGGGGCATATGATGAGAAGGGGCACGGATGCTCTAGTTCGTAGGTGTGAGAGGTTGGCCTTGGATGGTTTCTGGTGGGGTATGGATAGACTGAACAAATACTAGAGAGAAGTGATTAGACATAACATGGAGCAATCATGGCTCACTGAGGACATGACCCTCGATAGGAAGGTTTGGAGGAAGAGTATTAAGGTAGAGGGTTAAGGGGTGTGTCAAGTCATAGGTGGGAGTTAGGTGAGTCTCGTGTCGCTTGGTGGGTAATGCTAAGGTTGGGGAGAGGGTGGTGTATTTTGTTGGTTAATGTACTTTTTGTGGTTGTGGTACCGTTGTTATTTTATCATGTTGTATGCTTGCGATGTTTGACTAAGGTCTTGGTCCTTTTTCTTGAATCGAGGGTCTATCGAAAACAACCTCTCTACTTCTTTGAATGTAGTGGTATGGACTGCATACATTCTACCCTCCCCAGACCCCACTATGTGGGAATATACTGGGTTTGTTGTTGTTGTTGTTGAGTTGGTTTTGAATGATGGCATTACCATATCTTTATCCTTGAGTTACATGCTAGGGTTTACCATGCTAACCATCTTCGGGCACTGTATACCCATGCGATGCACAAACCAGCCATACTAATATTCCTCCTACTCAATGACTTCGATTCAGGGATAGCTTTTGAGTCAGATTGAAGTCGTGAGCTTTCACACTCCGGAAGACCCCATTTCTTGTTATGGACTTTTGCATTATTGTTAGTTCTTTGGTTTTGTTTTTGGTTTTGGTTTTGGTTTTGGATATGGTCTGGG
Source organism: Capsicum annuum (assembly GCF_002878395.1). Taxonomy (NCBI): domain Eukaryota; kingdom Viridiplantae; phylum Streptophyta; class Magnoliopsida; order Solanales; family Solanaceae; genus Capsicum; species Capsicum annuum. The sequence goes on from NC_061121.1 coordinate 67,515,063, forward strand.
GCATGTCCTGTCTGGATATTCATTAATTCTTGTTAGAGGCTCTGTCGGACTACATGCGCATGGGCGGTGTCGGTATAGTGTTAGCATTGGTATTGGAATTGGCATTGGTATTGGTATCAATTGGATATTTGGTTGTGACTGTTTGGTCATGGTTATAGACTTAACTTATTGTCCTTAAACTTATATTGTCTTATCTTGTTATATATTCGAAATTCATCCAACATGTTGTGCAGGGCGGGTATTGGCTGGGTATTGGAGGTGGTCTCCAGTCCTGGTTAGACTAGAGATACCCAACACGACAAGGCTCTGGTTCGGGTCGTGTCAAAATTAGGAACAATATATGGATTCACATTTACATATATTTAATACTCAATTCAGGTAAAATATCATCTCAAGATTATGGAATCAATCAATATACTACCTTAACATAATCAAGTCAAATAGATACATAAATCATCTTCAAGTAAACAATATTCAATCTAACACAACAAATCTCATAAACAATTTACTTATTCTACAGCAAGTAGTAACTCATTTCAAGTGCAAAATCAAATAACCAAATCATAAAAGGATCCAAATATAATGTTAAGTAACTGCACCAACAAAGATCCATATATAATTTCAAATAACCAGGACTACTCAATAATCCAATATAATGTTAAATGATCTAACCACACTAGAATTCAAATATATAGAAAATTCTATTCACTCAAGGATCCAGATATCATGCCAAATACCAAAACCACACAAGGATACACATATAATAAAATAACAATATAACCTATTTCACTCAAATAACCTTCAAACTCCCCAATACCATGTACACATATGCTAAGGATCTTATATATGCCCACTAGCCATGACCTGCAGGGGACGGACTTAGTCTATGTACCAAATAACCTAAATAAATAGTGTCCTCCCCCTTATCTCGAACCAAGTGTTATACCACTCTTATTCCAACATTTCCATTTCCACTATTATACTCCCTAAAATCCATCAATTTTATGATAATCAATTTACCGGTTCTTATCACAATATCAAACAATGCCATGTTGAGTTGCTTTCACCCTTCTCATTCATAGACCAAGGGGAAAGCTGTTAGTGTTCCTATAACCATTAAAAAGGCTAGTTAATTAGTTTTTTATGTATACCTAACTTGAATATTTCTAACTTTCTTACTCAAATTTTGAAAAAATAAATAAATAAATAAAAAGAGGGGGGAAGTGCTACAAAAAAACTAAAAATATATGTACCTATATTTTCCACCATAGCATTTCATGTCATTATTTGTGGACTTTCTATTTTTCGAAATGTAATCCAAGTAGGTTCAAGTGCCTCAAGAGCATATTTATTCTTCAGTGTCGGGCATGAAAAAAAAGCTAGAAATAAGAGAAAAATCTTGGAACTAGAGCATACATTGAGCCAACTTTTCCATATCTATGTTCCTTCGAGGAAGACTCCCATATAATTCTTGCGAGAGCTGGAGAAACATCTATGATAAAAGCACCGTATCCATAGAACTGTTTGCCACCTATGCTCCACTGTATAATCACATAATGATAATTCAACCACACTTGCATATCAAAACAAGTCCTTTTTATATAATCTCATTACAAGTGATCAAAACCAACTTGTATATACATCCACAAGTTCAATATTCATTAACATGTATTGAAACAAGTAGAAAAATTTTCATCTAACATGCACTCACAAATCAACTTAAGTTTTAAATCTAATTCAACCATCACCTACTCAAGAACAATTAGTGTCCAGGGGCCAAGCAACATATAATAAGTTAGTATACACACAATCAATTTAGTTTGACCTTCTATTTTATAAACACCAAGGGGTACACATAATTTCCATACAGGCTTCTTTTAAACAAGTGTTCGACCCTAACCAAACACTACTATTCCTCAACCTACATACTTATTCCACACAACAAAAAGACTAGGCCCACTCTACTTCTCAACTTTCATATTATTCTAACTTTAGTCATGCACTTAGCCTAACTTGACTTAGGATTTTAAGTTATTTCACTGCCTCTCTTTATCATAATTAATTCTCATAACTATCTTCCAGCAAGAATATCGTATATCCAAATACGCTCAACATTGAATTCACCATTTTAAGGTATTAAAGATGAGTTTTGTAGATTACAAACTCACACCATTTTTTTATTGTTACTCATTTACCACAATCCCTTTAGGTATTTGAAAGGAAATTTTTGAGTTTATGACCTGAACTTTGACCGAAATAGATTTATACACTACCTATGTCTTGCTATTGCTTCATCTGCTTTTAGTATGCACAGTCTTCATCAAAATTGTCATAATATTTACCACAATATCGGATTGATGGACGTCAGTGGCATTGTAAAAAGAATAATAGATCCTTACTTTTGTAGTATTGGGCCTTATAATTCCTTACATTCTAGGAAGAGTGATCTTTTGAAGTTCACCCTAGTTTAAACTTAGCCTGAAACTCAATCGGTAAGGACACTTCAAACTTTACTTTTTGCTAGTTGTATTGTATGACCTTTGTTAATATCAAATCCACTCTTATACTAAATAATTGATCTAACACCTATGGAAAATGAGATTCTTATACCTTTACTGCAAATATTTTTAGTAATGATAGAATGGATAATTCATTTCTTCACCTTACCAATTGTATTTACTTTTCTACCAACTCTTTATCCCTTTTTTCCTATCATCTTTAAGCACACTTTCTCATTAGATATTTGTAACATCTCAAACTTTTGGGCTAAAACTTGAACCATTCTAGGTATGTAGATAGACCTAAACTCAATAAATTGTATCATACCTAAGAATGAAGACTAATCCTTTAGTGTAGGAAATATATTAGATATGAGTTAAGGTCATAAAAATCAACTATCACAGAGTTGAGTTGAAAGCTTCTCTACTAATTAAGTTCTCTTATAAGTTTCTGCAAGAGTCAACTTCAAAAAAGAATTACCCCTTGACTATGAAGAGTTAAATGGCCCAAACCCACCAATTAAATTTTTTTAGTCATCTTTCCAACATCATGGATCATTAGTGACAATGTCACTGATCATTCATCAAATCAAGTCTTAAGCAAAATATTTGTAATGACCAGAGACTACCCCCTAGTCATCACACGGTGCTTACGACCTCAAAGGACCACAAGCTAACCCATGACTGATATCTAATGTAAGCACTGAATAATAATACTGAAATAAATATAGAAAATAGGCTAAAATTCCATAAGGTTCAAAATCTATAATACTGATAAATATAACATCTGTTAAAAACATCTAAAAACTCAGAACTGTCTGAATTGGTCTAGTCTAAAAAGCCTCTAACTGTACTGTCTGAAAGTAGAGCTGATGGGACAATCCCCCAACTAACTCTAATTACTGAACTACTAATAAAATAAAATACTAAAATAAAAGCATATCCTCGATATATGAGGACTCACAACTAAATCTGTGACTACTGACTGAATCTGCCTAAGCGCGGTCGGGAGCCTGAGCATCCGAACCTATCATATAAGACATCATAGCGCAAAGAAAGAGTATGTGGTCAGTTCGTGGAATGTACTGGTATGCTAGATGAGGCAAGGCTAAATGCAAGGGTTTATATGCATGAATAGTAACTGACTGAATGATATAGACCAAGTGAATATAAGAGTGCATGGATAACTGAAACTACTATAAATACTAAGTATGTAATATTGTGCATAAAGGTATACTATAACTAAACTTTTTTGAAGCTAAGTACTGAGTTTTGATAACTGAGTAACTAATATCTAAAGTTACTGATAACTGGTTTACTGATACTGATTGACTGTGTCTGACAGTCCTGATTCTATAAAACTAAACTAAGTTTTAAACTGAAGACTGAAACTGAAACTGTGGGAGGTAATCATCTAACTGATATGCTCCTTTTCTAAAAAGATTTAGGGTCCAACCTGTAACCTCAGCTAGAAGGGTACTAATACTATGCCACGGGTACTAATATTGGAAAACCAGGATGCCAAACCTAATTGGTGGGTGACACCTGGGCAAAGCTAAGCCTAAACTAATGGGTAAACCCTGGGAGGCAGTCAAGCCTAGCCTAATGGGTGACTCCTTATCCTGCACTGGCTGCGTAGTTCTAGAAAACAGGGACTGCTACTAATGACTCTACCTCTCTGATGAGGAAACCATCATCCCTCCGCTCGCTCGATGCTAAATATTACTCCCAACTAAAAAACACTGAACTGAGTATACTAAATTGGACTGGACTGAGACTGAGTTTATTGATTTTTTCTTAGTTCTGTAACTGACTGTTTTCTACTGAGTTCTATAATTAAATAGATTCTACTGATTGGGACATAACTAACACTATTTTATAACTGATACTGTCTCTAGGTAAACAACTAGATTGTTGGGTATTAAATACCCCCAGGACTCGATAGCGTACAAAGAAAGACATAACATGATCATAAAGGCATAACAATATTTGCTTGCTAATAATGCACTCATTTAGACATTTTGTCAAACACTTGATATTCATGAACTTGTGCATGAATGGGACCACATAATAATATTTCATGCTTTCACTAGTCAATTCACCTAAACATTTCATCAAAACGTGTAGGGCATAAGCTTGTACATATACTACCATGTTATGATTGCATTATTTAATTAACATAGCCATTCTATCAAACACTTGGGGAGTACATCTTAATGCACATAATCATGGATAACATATAAACATGGCAATTGCAATGCCCAAACTTGAAATTTCATGGGCATGGATTGATAACAAAATTAGCATCATAGATGCATTAATCACTTTGTAATTCAAAGGTTTATCAAGATAATCACATATTCATCATACATGCTATTCAATTTCATAAAACTTACACTTAAATCATGGATTGAAAACCCAACTGATATCATGATCCATAAATTCAATCTAATTCAAACATGGGAATCATAAATCTGAGATATTTTATGTTTAAAAAAGGATTCTTGGACTCTATGGGTGAAAGAAACCCATAGATGAACACCTAACATACCAGAGAAGAAGAGTTCTTGGAGTTTCTTGGAGGATTTCTTGAGGATTGACCTTGATTCTTAAAGCTAGGGTTTTGCCCCTTTTTGAGAGAGTGTTTTAATCTTGAGAAAAAGTGAGGAAATAATGATAAAATAGGGTATTTAGGGCATAATTTTGTGTTTAAAGGTTGATCTAGGTTATGGAAAAAGATCCTATTACCCTTGGAAAGTTTTTAATTTTCATCACTGAAAACTCGATTTGGGCAACTGGCACTACGCGCCACTATCGCGCCACTATCGCGCCATGCTATTGGAATTCACTGGAAACTATTTTAGAAAGGACGACTGGGAATTTGGCTTGTGGTGCGATGTGGTACAATCACGGTCCCTCACTTGAAACTGACAACTGGGACATCACCGTGACGCACTATAATCGCATTGCCTTACTGGAATTAGACAATTATGAATTTGGCTAGTGATGCAATGCGGTGGTATCGTAGAGCTTCACTGGAAATTGCAAAATGCCATTTGACCTAGCTTCACGATGCGCCGGAGTGCCAATTGGCACACTGTTTTACTAAAATAGCTTTAACTCTTTGCCCGAGTGTCGGATTTGGGCGAACTTTATATCGTTGGAAAGCTAATTGAATTTTTTGTGCAATGGCAGGCTCTAAACTGAAAAATAATGAGTATTTCAAAAATTTTATATGGGATTACTCATGTACTAAGACTTAATTTAAGCTAGAGAAATATGGGGTATTACAATATCTCCCCCTTGGGGAAATTCATACTCAAATGGGACTGATTAAGCTGAGAAATACTGATAAACTGAGTCTACATGCTGAACATGCACAACTGAAACCTGACTACATGATTGAATTACTGACAAGCTGAATTTTCATACCGGACATGCATATCTGATGCATAAGTACATGACTAAACTAATTCATGAATGCGTGACTGAATGTGTAACAATAGGGAATACCAAGATTATAACTATAACTGAACATGGAACTGAGTAAATCTAAGGAAGACTACTACCTTAGGCTGGGAATACTGAGAATTTAGCTTGAGCTCATGCTCACTCGAACAACATGAATATAGAAAGAAGGGAAACTTTTCCTAAAAAATCTCATAGCCTCCTGTCCATAAGTTTGGCGTTCTACACACCCATGCACAAGACTCTACGCGATACAGATTTCAAAATCGCTAGGACTCTATTGAACCTTAGGCTCTAATACCAAGTTTTTACTGACTCGAGACTACCTCCTAGTTGTCACACGGTGCTTACGCCCCCAAAGTACCACAAGCTAATCCATGACTGATATCTATTATGAGCACTGAATAATAATATTGAAATAAATACAGAAAATCGGTTAAAATGCCTTAAGTTTCAAAATCTAAAATACTGATAAATATAACATTTATTAAAAATATTTGAAAACTCAACACCGTCTAAACTGGTCTAGTCTGAAAAGCCTCTAACTGAACTGCCCAAAAGTGGAGTTGTCGAACAAGCCCCCAACTAACTCCAACTAATGAACTACTGATAAACTTAAATACTAAAATAAAAGCACATCCTCGATAGATGAGGACTCACTAATAAATCTGCGACTGCTGACTGGATTTGTCTAAGCGCGGCCAGGAACCTAAGCATCTAAACCTATGATATGATACATCATAGTGCAAAGAAAGAGTATATGGTCAGTACATGGAATGTAATGGTATTCTAGATTAGGTAAGGCTGAATGCAAGGATTCATATGCATGAATAGTAACTAACTGAATGATATAAAGTAACTTAATATGAGATTACATGGATAACTAAAACTATTGTAAATACTGAATATATAATACTGCGCATATATGTATACTATAATTGAGCTTTTCTTAAGCTAAGTACTGAGTTATGATAACTGAGTAACTAATATCTAAAGTTACTGATAAAAAATTTACTAATACTGATTGACTGTGTCTGACAGTCCTAATTCTGTAAAACTAAACTGAGTTCTAAACTGAAGACTGAAACTAAAACTAGGAGAGATAACCATCTGACTGGCATACCCCTTTTCTGAATAGATTTGGGTACAACCTGTAACCCCATCTAGAAGGGTGCTAATACCGTGCCATGGGTACTAACAATGGAAAACCAGGATGCCAAGCCTAACTAGCAAGTGACACCTAGGCGAAGCCAAGCCTAAACTAACGGGTGACCCTTGGGAGGTAGTCAAGCCTAGCTTGATGGGTGACTCCTCATCTTGTGCTGGCTATGCAGTTCTAGAGTACAGGGACTGCTACTAACGAATCTAGCTCTCTAACGGAGAAGTCGTCATCTTTGCACTTACTTAGTGCTAAATCTTACTCCCAACTGAAAGACACTGAACTGAGTATACTGAACTGGACTGGACTGGGAATGAGTTTACTGAGTTTTCCTGAGTTTTATAACTGACCGAGTTCTTCTGAGTTCTGTAATAGACTGGATTCTATAAAGTAGGACATGACTGATACTATTCTGTAACTGACACTGGCTCTAGGTAAACAACTATATTGTTGGGTATTAAATACCCCCAGGGTTCGATAGCATAAAAAGATAGACATAATATGATCATAAAGGTATAACAATATTTGCTTTCTAATAATGCACTCATTTAGACATTTTGTGAAACACTTGATATACATGAGCTTGTGCATGAATGGGATCACATAATAATATGTCATGCTTTCACTAGTCAATTCACATAAACATTTCATCAAAACTTGTAGGGCATAAGCTTGTACATATACTAGCATGTCATGATTGCATCATTTAATTCACATAGACATTTTATCAAACCCTTGGGGAGTACATCTTAATGCATATAATCATGAATAATATATAAACATGAAAACTACATTGCCAAAACTTGAAATTTCATGGGTTCAATATGTAATTCATAGAATTCTCTCTAAATACTATTATATTTTCATGAATCTCATCATAATCATGGATTGACAACCAAATTAGCATCATAGATGCATTAATCACTTTGTAATTCAAAGGTCTATCAAGATAATCATATATTCATCACATGTTACTAAATTTCATAAAACTTTCACTTAGATCATGGATTGAAAACCTAACTAATATCATGAAAATGAATTCAATCTAATCTAAACATGGGAATCATAAATCTGAGAACTTGTATATTTAAAAAGGGATTCTTGGACTCTATGGATGAAAGAAACCCATAGATGAAAACCCAACATACCTGAGAAGAAGAGTTCATGGAGTTTCTTGGAGGATTTCTTGAGGATTGACCTTGATTCTTGAAGATAGGGTTTTGCCCCTTTTTGAGAAAGTGTTTTATCGTTGAGAAAAGGTGAGGAAATAATGATAAAATTGGGTATCTTGGGCATAATTTTGTGTTTAAAGGTTGATCTGGGTCTTGGAAAAAGACCCTATTACCCCTGAAAAATTTTTAATTTTCATCACTGAAAACTCGAATTGGGCACCTGGCGTAATGCACCACTATAGCATAAAAAGATAGACATAGTATGATCATAAAGACATAACAATACTTTCTTTCTAATAATGCACTCATTTAGACATTTTGTGAAACACTTGATATACATGAACATGTGCATGAATGGATCACATAATAATATGTCATGCTTTCACTAGTCAATTCACATAAACATTTCATCAAAACTTGTAGGGCATAAGCTTGTACATATACTAGCATGTCATGATTGCATCATTTAATTCACATAGACATTTTATCAAACACTTGGGGAGTACATCTTAATGCACATAATCATGAATAATATATAAACATGAAAACTACAATGCCAAAACTTGAAATTTCATGGGTTCAATATGTAATTCATAGAATTCCCTCTAAATACTAATATATTTTCATGAATCTCATCATAATCATGGATTGACAACCAAATTAGCATTATAGATGCATTAATCACTTTTTAATTCAAAGGTCTATCAAGATAATCATATATTCATCACACATGTTACTAAATTTCATAAAACTTGCACATAGATCATGGATTGAAAACCTAACTAATATCATGAAAATGAATTCAATCTATTCCAAACATGGGAATCATAAATCTGAGATCTTGTATATTTAAAAAGGGATTCTTAGACACTTTGGGTAAAAGGAACCCATAGATGAACACCCAACATACCTGAGAAGAATAGTTCATAGAGTTTCTTGGAGAATTTTTTAAGGATTGACCTTGATTCTTGAAGCTAGGGTTTTGCCCCTTTTTGAGAAAATGTTTTACTGTTGAGAAAAGGTAAGGAAATAATGATAAAATTCGGTATCTAGGGCATAATTTTGTGTTTAAAGGTTGATCTGGGTCTTGGAAAAAGACCCTATTACCCCTGGAAAGTTTTTAATTTTCATCACTGAAAACCCAAATTGGGCACCTGGCGTAATGCACCACTATCGCGCCATGCTACTGGAATTCACTAGAAATTATTTTAAAAAGGACGACTGGAAATTTGACCTGTGGCGTGATGCGGTATAATTACGGTCCCTCACTAGAAACTGACAAATGGGAATTGGGACATCGCCACGATGCGCCATGATCGTGTTGCCTTATTGGAATTGGACAATTATAAATTTGGCTGGTAGAGCAATATGGTGGTATTGCCGAGATTCACTAGAAATTTCAAAATGCCATTTGTCCTGGCTCCGCAACGTGACGAGTGCCAGTTAGCACACTGTTTAACTAAAATGTCTCTAAATCTTCGCTCGGATGCCGAATTTGGGCAAACTTTATATCGTTGGAAAGATAATTACATTTCCTGCACAATGGCAGACTCTAAACTAAAAAATACTGAGTATTTCAAAAAAATTATACGGTATTACTCATGTACTAAGACTTAAATTAAACTAGGAAAATACGGGGTATTACAATATTATAGGCAATCTAGTGAGGTAGTGTCCAAAGGGTGTGATGGTGACTACACCATATGGTTGTAACCACATGATAGGAGACCCAATATAAGGCCTTAGAGGTGCTTCAGCCTCACACCATAAGGCTTGGTAGGCACGATGGGTGCACGCTATGCCTGATCTTTTACAAATATGTATTTCTCCCAACTTCTTTTAGTTAGGGGTATTTTGTTCCTTACCTCTGTATGGAAACCCATTAGAGTTTTTAAATCTTCCAAGGAATACAAATATTAGAATGTCATCATTTTTCCCTTATCTTTTCTCCTAACCCTCAAAGCACAAGGCCTGTAAGAAATCAAAGCTTAAAAGTTCAAGTACAACTTCTTCAGGTTCTTGTCATCACCTCAGATATGTAGGAATTCAGTAAGGAATTTTTTTCATGCCCATATCCATTTAAAGATTTACATCATTTGAAATTAAAATAGAGTTTCAAACCCCAAATCCCAAATTTAATTTCCTTATATCGTGTATAGATTTTTGTGGATGATTACTGGGGAATTATCAGATTTTATGAAAACTTTGGTTATACTTTATTATGACTTGTAATTCATGTTTGAGACTACTTTAAGAACTTGAAAGACTCACTTTGTGACTTCTAAAGTTATACCATATTTTTCATCAAATTTTCCCATATCTATTTTAGAAAGTATATTTTGAAAGACAGATTACTTGAAAGTTCAAATCTTGATTTTGATTAAGAAATTGAGCATAGGCTTACAACAGTATAATTTTACAGACCAAATTTTAAGCAATGACTCATAGTATAATTTTAGTTACTTAACATGCTATACTACGAGAACATATAGTTTTAGGAGGACTATTTAGCACTGAGAGGGTATGAGTTGAGATAATACATATTCTAAAACTACATTTCCTCCATAGGTTAGGATCGTATCGATAATTTAGATGAGTTATCTTTATCTCAAAGAGACTTAATTTTAGATCCATAGTTCATTTCTTTTTATACCCCAATAAGATCCAGGAAAGCTCTCCCTGACATGAGCAAGACACTGGATATCATGGGCTCACATAGTGTATGTCGGATGCACAAAACTCCCCGAGTCAGATAAGTTAGTTACTTTCAAAAAATATTATTTTGGTATATAACCTTCAGTGTTAATATAAGTTTTGGTTGACAATATTTTACTTTTAGATTTCCTTTAAGACTTAGTGTTTAGTTTTTAGTTATTTAAATATTCAGTTATTCAACAGTTATACAGATTATTATCTACTCAATTTTCAGTTTTAATTGAAGTTTTTAAAGTATGATTTATGACACGAGGTAAGCAGTTTTCTAAGTATATTTTATAATGATGTGTGTATTATCCCACATATTTCTTCGTTATAGTTATCTATGATTTTGATAGTCAATTGTAGTGCATGTCCCATCTTTTAAGTTAAGATCTTATTTGTTGTTATCAGCTTATTATAGACTTTTAATGATTATCTAAAATGTCTTAGCTTTGATTCTTTTCCTTGAGTTACTCTCTCTGTGTTTGTGTATATACATACATACATATAAATATATACATACATACATATATATATATATATATATATATATATTATTCACATTTAGATTTATAGTCTTTCAGTTATTACGTATCTATTATATTCAGTCCTTTCCTAATGTTTCAATACATTCATTGATTATACGCTAATTTTGCATTAAATTATTTTATATTTTATAATATAGATTTTAGCACTCAGACATAAGCATGCAGCCAGACGTTTTGTTAGTTCTTTGTACTCAGCTTGTGGTGAGTCTTTATATTCAAAGGACTAAGTTATGGTGGATTAGTTTATAGTTCAGTTTTTAGTTATTTTACCTAAAGGTAGCCGGGGTTCTTGTCTCGATAAACAATATTCAATTATGTTTGTGGAGACTTTCTAAATAGCCAGCTGAGTTTAGTTGAAATTAGTTTTTAATGAATATATGTCTCAGTTAATAAAAGTGTATTTATTTTATTACAGAATTTTAGCTTATATCTTTCGGTATATGTTCTAGTTTCATGCCTGGCCAAGTAGTTCGTTCAGGTCAATGATGGTCTTAATGCCAGTTATATCTAGGGCTCGAGCCATGAAAAACTTAATATCAGAGCACAAAGTTTATGTGTCCTAAGGAGTCTATGAAGATATGTCATAGGACCTCATTTATAAATAAATGAGTACAAACAATTAAGAAAACTTTCTTATTCTTTCATACTCTAGATTCTGCAATAGAGTTGTCTGCTAAAAAACTTATATAGATCCATTCATGCTCCAAATTCCTCCTACTACACCTCATCTTTGAGGTGGTAGAAGTAGTAAAGATCATATTCCAACTAATATGGTTCTCTCAGGTTGATAAAATATAAAATTAAGAGATTGCACATGAGTTTGAGAAGAGACTATTAGTGCATTTAAGTCCATCAATTCAAAATAATGCATCCTTGTTCATAATAATCCTGTGTTGGGCCAAGCAGGATGTGCTCTCAGACTCTTTGTTCAAACATTATTTTAGATAGTACCTTAAAGGGGAAGTATGTATCAAGATTCTTTGATAGTGTTGTCATCCAAAAGATATTGCAATTTAGCATGTTAGGAGCAATAAGTAGTAGGATGACCCTAGAGCCAAAAATATAAGTTCAGAAGTGTATTAGCCTAAAAATGAGAACAGTGGTTAATTGGGCAGGTAGCTAGAGTCATATACCTATGAGGTAAGTAATGGGATGTTAAGTCCCTTGGTGTTGTCTAAAGAATGATAAGTTTTATACAATGGAATAAAAATTCTAAGCTAAAGTTGTATTGATAATTAACTAATTTAAGTTTTCTTATACATGACGGGTGACGTGCCGCATGCTCCATCAGATCTAACTTACACGCGATAGAGGTTGCACTATATCATCCATACTCATGATGGGAATCATACTGAACCATCCCTCACATTGAACTCTTAGAAAATCATCCTGAGTTGATCTTTTTACCACACATGATGCACTTCCCAACTAATGCATCCAACTTGGAAAAGCTAAAGCATGCACCGCATCCGCTGTGGCGTTTGAAACTAAGAAAATTTTTCTATGCGTGAATTTAGTAAACATATATTACTTTTAGCACAGATGTTGGATTGATAAATAGTTTAAAATGTCAGAAACTAGACATGAATGCCCTTACATATGGTTGGTAATTTGCTCCATAATTTAAAATTTTAATAGTTCAGTTCTAATCCCAAGCATATAATGAGTTTAAATGTAACCCAAATTTATGGAGTTTTATAGTTGTAAAGTTAGTTTACCACTCTCACATATTTGTTCTGTGTACCTCTATTGATAAATGTTCATCTTAGTCTTTTGTTTAGGTTATGTAGTCTGAATACTCATTTTCTCAAAAGTATGTGAAGTCAGGTATTACTTTATCATAGTGATCGTCCATGCCTTTAGAGGTCACTGCTCTTCTGAAAATTAGGTTGAGGGGTTTAACTACTCTCACCAGCTAGCCTGTAGTGAAATCACAATAGTAGTAGTGTAACACCCTGTATTTTTACTCGAATATTGGATTAAGGTGTAACAACCTAAAAATTTGATATAGTATGTGAAATTTGTAATTTTGTGTAATTTGACTATTTTACCCCTTCCCGTAGTTGCATTATGGTATTTTTGGAGTGTGGGAGTGATTGGCATGATTTTCGATGCGTTTTGGTATCATTTATGCAGTATTGTGGTTTTTGATGGCTTCAAGAGACTTATTTTGGACTTATGTGGATATCTTTTGATCTGTATGACAGATGAACAAACGGACTGCACCAACAGCTCTGAAATATCAATTTTAGACTGCGTAGATCATTGTTTTGGGTTCCGGTGCACCCGAGCTCATTTCAACCTATTGGTTGGAAAGTTCGAAAATTGGAAATATGGGTGTGGACCCATATTTGGTCGAAATGACCTTGGATGGAAAATCCGACTTCGCCAACATATTAGGAATGTCAATTTTAGGGTATTATCCTATTTGGTACGATTTTATGGATTTTAAATCTCATTTCGATCATCAGTTTGAAAATTTGTGATTTCAGATTTCGAGGGTCAACTTTGTGAAAATGATGTTTTTTTGAAACTTTGACTTCACCAACGCATTCGGAAATAGTGTGGTTGCATAGTTTGTTTGCATATATCAGACTCCGAACAAATTCCAAGTACCTCGATTAATTTCGAATCGACTTAAAAAGAAAAAAAACAGCTTTTCAGTTTTTCTTGTGCAGTTTTTCTGCAATAAAATAGCACTTTTGGCCTATTTTTGCTCATTTTCATCTTGTCTCCTGGGAGTTAAACTCTAAAATAGTGTGGGAGCTTAGAAGTAAAGTTTGTGGGAGTTTGGGAAGCTAGATTAGCATCTATTTCGTGGTTTTATTACAGATTTAAGGTAAGAATTCACCATTTTCTTAGTAATTTCTTGATAAATTTCTCAAAACCCCAAAAATCTTAGGGCTTGATTTTAAACTTCAATTTCACTCTTTTTCACTTGGATAAAGTTTTTATCTTATAATTACTAGTTTTCATCAATTTAACCTTTAAAATAACTTCGATTCTTGATTTTAACTCGGATTTCAAAGATTTTACCCGATAAAACTCAAAAATGGTTTTTCTTTGATTTGAACCTCGTTTTTTACTCGATTTAACTTTATTTTTCAACTGTAGATTCCTAAAAATATGGGAAACATATTTTTAAAGTAAAGTTTTGATTTTGATTTTCTTTTTCGAAAATCCATTTCAGGGGTCCATTTTGACCCCGAACCAAAAGTAGTCAATATGGGTGTCGTTTTTTTTTTTTATTCATAGATTTCATATTTGATATTTTTAGAGAAGTTTAGAATTATTGGTGGAACGTAAGGTCGCTGGTTCAAAGTGTAGCGGATCGATTTTGACTTTCGAGATAGGTTATGGCTTAACTCTTTTAGAATGGGTTGGGTAGTAAATGGTGATACAAAATATGTGTTAAGGGTAGGAACTAATCATGAAAAATGGCTATTTATGTGTTGAGCCCATGTGGGGGCATATATATGATGTAATTGTCTAAATTGAGTTATTATGTGATATATGTGACCCCGTGGGGTCCCATGTGATATTAATAGACTTGAATACATGTGAATAATTATATTGTGTTGTTAAGATGCTTAATATGGTAACATTGGTTTATTGTGATTATATTCATACTTTATTTGGCATATGAGATATGTGAAAATTCGTGGATGAAACTAAAATAATTAGTGAATATTGGCTTACATGGTTGTGAAAATATATCATTGTGGCTGGTTATGAAAATACTCATTGTGATTGGTTGTGAGCATGACATCCTCATATCATACTCATTCATGAAATATTGGTACCACCGTGGCAACATATGAGAAACACTAGTCATATCTTTTTAAAACCCTCTTCGAGGGATGTGCCGGGAAGAAGATATTGTAACACCTTATAAAAACCTTTTGGAGAGATGTTCCAAAAAGGAGATATGAGATATTTACATTGTATATGATTTACGAACCCCCCATGGGTCCTACATTGGGAAGCTTTAGCTCCATAGGTGTATACGAGAATTGTGCGACGATCCCGGAGGTTGTGCGATGATCTCGTGCATCGTCATCATTATCATCATATACATTATCATCATCATTATCATCATATACATTGCACTTACTTTGTTGTGTTTATATTGTGTTGTATTTCCATATTGACTTGTGATCTATGTATTTGTCTTACCTTTCTTTACTTGTATTTGATGATTCTTATATCTACATATTCTCCCCTATTCTATTTATATGCGACATAATGTATACTTGTGTTCTATATCTTGGTGTGTTTTTGTAATATAAGTGATATACATTAGAACTTTTAGTGAAAACGGTGTAGGCTACCGTTGTGGGATATTTTTTATTGCAGGTGATGTGTGCTTACTGTGTATTTTGTATGCTTTATTTACTACTTTCCTTGGTCGGCCTATGATACCTACTAAGTACAACTGGACTATACTCATGCCTACTGCGCCCTTTCGGTGCAGGTCCTAGCTCGAGTGCACCTCAACTTGCTTAACTTAGATGATTGTTGGAGCTTCCAAGGTAGCGGTTGGACATTCATGCATCTGACACTCACCTCTATCTTTCTATAGTAGTTATGTCTTACACTATTGACTCCTGGTTTTGGGCATGATTGGTATTTTGGATAAGATCTTTCCTCATTGTTATGATTACTTATATGGTTTGGCTTCATTCTACAAGCCTTATCTTGGGATATTTTTGTCTTCTCCTCTTTTCATATCAGTTTGGGTGATAGGCTTATTTGTCAAGGTGTGTCATAACAAGTGTCATCCCGACCCTCATTTTTGGGTTGTGACAAATTGGTATCAAAGCAGCCACGTTTCATTGATATCAATGATGTAAGAATGAGATGTCTAATAGAGTCTTGTAGATTGGTATGTAGACGTCTATATCTATCTTCGAGAGGCTATAGGACGTCTTTAGGAAACTTCTCTCATTTTATTCTTTATGGTGCGAAGTTCTTTCATACCTTGTGTTTGAGTTGTGTTTCACTCTTTCTTCGCAAATGATATGGCTTATACTACTATTAGTTGAGAGATATTGTGAGAGATTGGTAGAGATTGTTTGTCGGTTGTAGGCCTATTGATGCTCCTAAGTTGTCATGGGATTAGTTTATTGATTCTTTTCTGGAGAGATTCGTGCCTTACAAATTGAGGGATCGGATGCGAGATGAGTCAGATCGTTTGGAGAAAGGCTTCATGACAATTGTTGAGTATGAGGCATATTTTCCTGCCCTGTCCAGATATTCCTATGATAGTATTTTCATAGAGTCTGATAAAACTCAAAAGTTTGTGAAAGGTTTGGATGTCTCCCTTTAGTTGACTATGTCTCATATGGTTGTGCTTAGGGCTTTTTTTAGAGTATTGTGGATCATGCGATGAAAATAAAGGGTGTTCTTTAAGTATCTCAAGGTAGCACTAAGAAGGTGCATCATTTTTGTGAGTTCATAGGTTATTCTCCCCATGGTAGAGATTTTAGTGGTTCTCGTGGATAGTGTAGTCAAGTGCAGGTGACCTTATAGAGTTCAAGTGCTGGACCTTCTAGTTCAGCTGTTTATGGTGGCCGTTCGCGCCTAGTTGTGCCTTCTCCTGTTGAGACTAGTCGTAGAGGTTGCTATTTGACTGATAAGACTGGCAATATGGCCAAGGACTGTCCTCACTGTGTATTTAGAGCTACTCCTATTTCAATTATGAGGGGTAAGGGTGATACCAGAGGTGCAAGAGGGAAAGAAGGTGGAGCCCGTGGTGGTCGTCATGGGGCCACCTAGGCCGTTGGTGGTCGTGGTTAGTGTTACACTATGCCAGCCAGACTTAAGGCAGAGGCTTCTGATGCTGTGGTTGTAGGTATTGTCCCTGTTTGTTTCAGACCTGCATCTGTATTATTTGATCCTGGATTGACTTTTTCCTATGTGTCTATGTATTTTGCTTTGGGTTTTGATTTTGTTAGTGAGCCTCTTGCCATTCCTATTTATGTATCTACCCCAGTAAATGATTCTTTAGTGGTGGATCGGGCGTATTGATCTTGTGTTGTGACTTTTACCGGGCGTGAGACTTTGGTAGACTTTCTTGTGTTAGATATGGTTGATTTTGATAATTATTTTGGGTATAGATTGGTTGGCTCCTTATCATGTTATCTTAGATTGTTTTTCTAACACTGTGACTTTAGCTTCGTCAGGTGTGCCAAGGATAGCTTGGAAGGGTATACTTCATTCGGGTCCTAAGAGGATTATATCTTATGTTCAGGCTCATAAATTGGTTGAGAGGGGATGTTTATCTTACTTGGCCCATATTCGTGACACTAGTGTTTTTTTGCCTTCTTTATTAGATTCTGTCCGAATCAAGATATTGATTTCAGTATTAATATTGAGTCGAGCACCAAGACCATTTCTATTCTTCCTTGTAGGATGGCCCCAACATAGTTGAAGGAACTGAAGGATCATTTGTTAAGGTTGCCGCGATAAGTGCCATCATGACCCTCATTTTTGGTTCGTGACATAAGGAAAAATTTGTATTATTGGAAAGCTGACTCAATTATCTACAATTTGGTGGGTCTTGAGCTGCAAAATTCTATGTATATAAAAAGTTGTACACGTTTAAAATAGACCCTTGTAGAATCGAATACTAAACTTTGAACAAATCAAAGGCTCTTAGCTCCACTTTGTTCTAAGTGATTTCTATGAATATTTTTCTCCTCGAAAGCACTTTATAAACTAGGATAATGATCACAAAACTTATATTCACGTGGGAATCATTTGTATTTGAGCTTACACACGTAGGAACGATGGTTAGAATTCTAGAGAGAAAATATGGGGTGTTACATTATCTCCCCTTGGAATCATTCTCCCTCGAATAATGGATAGGAACTTTTTGAAGCCTTAGAGGTATGAAATAATGTGGACATGATATTTCTTCTAAGAAAGGATATAACTGAGCTGAAACATTAAAACCACCATCATGAAACTGATTTCTGAACTGACTTGCCTTTACTTACTATAAGGAGCTGATTCATGTTGAGAGTTTATAATTCTCTTGAAGTGTTCATGATACAATCATACATATAGAACTGTAAAGTGATAAATTATGCCGGCACGAATCATGAGACAACGAGACTAAGATTATACAATGGGTATTACACTGTCTTTGCTAGAATACTTAGAAAACTAAGATCATTCACTAAACACTTATGAACTGAATCATTACTAAATATCTGAATCTGAAACTAATGCATGGTGCATGAACTGAGCTGGATTTGTAATTTGCATGAATGCGAACATTTTACCTCATGGAATAGCCTTACTCGTGAAACTTTGGGTAGTAAGACTAGATGGAAAGTTGGAAATCTATAGGAGCTTATTTGCTTGATTGCTAAACTAGATTGCAGGCTAAATGGACTGGATCATACTGACTGCTTATACTCAAATGGAGTATTTATTCAACACTTTTCTAAGAAATTCTAATAACATAAGGGAGAAAAAAATTCTAGGCATGATCTGAACAAGACATCTGACTACGGAATCACCACATTGATACAACTCTATAGCATGGGACATAGACATATAAATCATAAACTAGGAAAGAATTACCAGGCTTTAGGCAATGCAACTTATTACTTTTAAGCTTAGAAACACTTCTCAAATACTCCCTTAACTATACTATTCCCCTTACATACCATACTCATTTGATCCAACTTAAAATTTTCACATGGCGTTGATAAATCCATCTACAAAGGTCTAAACTGAACTGAATTGTCTCACCATGATCAAGCCTAACTCAAAATACAAGGTACAATACGCCACACCATAATAATAGTCTAAGACACATGATTTAATCTTCTATGTCTCTTTTAGAGCTCATACCCTAAGCATAATATGCCTTACCACTTCAATAACTAACTCGAAACTCTTACTATGAATTCACTAATGCATATTGCATTCATCCACTTACATTCCAACATGACATTCAAGCCTATCATTATAACCACATATGAACTTCAAGGCAAACACACATAAAGGCATACTTCCCACATTCTCCAAACCTCTATCAATAACAACTTTCTTGCACTATTATTAAGAAGACATACCCAGAATTCTCAACTAACTATGACATGTACCAAAGAATTACCTCAATATTTCTTCATCCTTTAGCCTTAGATAGAAAAAACATAAATAATCTTTCTTAATAACGGTCATCAACTCTCTCTCTCATCTAAACCATTACTTATCCATTATCATTACCACTATATTAACATAAGGAGAGGATGTTGAAGGGCTAACGCATAAGGACCTAAAGCACAAAAAAATACTATATATAACTTTGACACTTAACTAAAGCTTGGGGAATAGAATGTCAAAGGCATAGACTCATTAAAGGGATCTAACCTGAGGCATACATTATATAATGTGAATTTCACTAGTATCATGAATTTCTGAGGCCTGATTATACTCTAAAACATGAGTTATATGACTGAAGTTCACAGATTTTATGAGGGATAACTTAAATCATAAAGTAAAGTTGTTACTTACTTAATAGAATCTGAGAATGAACTTGAATACACATGAAGTGTATAAGCACTGGCCCTTAAATACGCTAAAACAGAAGCTGGAAAAATAAGGGAGCGCGCGATGGAGCGCACGCCGTGGGCTATATCGCGGGCTCCCCTAGCGTTGAAATGGAGCACGTGTCATGGGCATATCATGGGATGCTATTGTTTTGTTGATCCAAACACATCTCTACGCTCGTCCAAAAATTCTGAAACTCACTTGGGATGTACTATCACCAACCCCAATCATGAACAACTTAGAAATTGACATTCCAAGGTCAAGAAGGTCAAAAATAAAATCATTGACTTTTAGGAGCTTTAGAAATGACTAAGTCTCAGCACTTACTTTTATTTTTAGGTTCTAAGTGTCTTAAGTAATCACTAAGAGCTAAGTTAAGCTAAGAACGTATGGGGTATTACAATATCCCCCCTTGGAAACATTTGTCCTCGAATGAGACTAGCTAAGCTAAGGATACTGAGGAACTAAGATGATATACTGGCATGCATAACTGAAAACATAGTTGCATGGCTGAATCTAAATCATGATGAACGACTAAACTAATCTGTGAATGCATGAAATGACTTGAAGATAATCACAAGGCTGAAACTAAGATTGGAAAAGAACTGAGCTAAAGAAGACTGGTACCTTAGGCTGAGTCTGAGTTTGCAGAGAAAAAGTAAGGATATTTGGTTCGCATGTCTGCTTCTGCTTCCCATGTGGCACCCTCAACTAAATGATTTCTCCAAAGAACTTTGACCAAGGGAACTTCTTTGTTTCGTAGTCTACGAATCTGGTGATCAAAAATCTCAAGAAAAGCAAGACCCAAGCTTCCTAATACAAGAAGTTCAAGAAGAAGCCTTCAAGAACATCTTTGGGCGTTTAAAGTCAGCTCTCTACATCAAATTAATCCAATAAGGTATGTAGGGTTATGAACAAGGATACCTTTTTCATCCTTGTGCCCAAAACTAGTTTTTAAAGTCGAATTTACATGAGTTTCAATTTAGGGTTCATACCCAATTATCATTATTTGAAGATTATGATGTTACAAGTGATTTAACTATTGAATTGCATATCTATTTTCATATGTTTATGCGTGTGATATGAGTTGACAAATTTTCAATTGAGTTTTAAGCATGATACTATGATTCTTGATTTCAGTATCTTGATATTGTTGAAGTATTTCAAGAAGTATATTGAGCATGACGTTTTTCTATGAATTTGCATGAGTTTAAAGCATGGGTTTTAATCCCTAAGTCTAAGTATTGATATTTCAAGAAGATTATGATTTTAAGCCTCTTTTATAAGTTGTTTACCAAGATTTAAGAAAGAAATTAATTTTTTGATCCTAAGCTAAGATAAGGAATCCACATTGTTCATATAATTTGAGATTTTAAGAAAGAGAAGCATAATTGGTTTTCATTATAAACCCTTGTGCTATTTTAAGATGTATTTCCTAAAATTCTGAGCAGTAAGTATGGGAGTAGTATTTAGCACCGAGTTGGGTATGATTCCAAGGTCTCATGCCCCAGAATTATGAGCCACCGTAGGTTTAAGCACCCATAGTGTTCTAAGTTAGTGATCACTTTAGATAAGGTTCTATTCTGATGGCAAGGGTAGAACAGCTCTTTCCAATATGGGTAAGACGTTGGACTCCATGATGGCTCACATGGTTTATGTCGGTTAGAAGAAACTCCCAATAGAAAGAGTATAAGTACAACTTTCAGAACTAAGTGCTATGACTCATAAAGATTTTCTACGCTCTACATATTCATGTTTTATCATTGCATAGTATATGTTTTATTCGAGTCAAGGTAAGTCATTTACACTTAGCATGCATCCTTTGAAAGATTTTGCTTAAATATTGCATTATTGTTTTACTTATGCATTCACCCCCATATGCTCAGTACATTCCAAAAGTACTGATCCACATATATATCTATGTGCTACATTGTTTGATAATGTAGGTACAGATGCTCAGTTCTAGCAGCTTGATTGACTGTGATCATCTCCATCTACATCCCGACAATTGGTGAGTCCTCATAGTTCAAGGACCCATTTATTCAGACTTTCAGCTTTATGCAGTATTTGATCAGTTATTTTTAGTTCGTTTTGAGTCAGCTGGGGGTCTGTCTCAGCGACTCTTTAGTTAGTAGAAGTAGAGGCTTGTGAAACTATTTCCTACTTTACCTGAGTTTCTACCATAGTTAGAATAACTTTTGTTGGTGGAAAAGGATTCCTTCTACATAGTAAAATATCTCTTCCATACTTGGTTAATTCTTTATTGGAGGAGAAGTTTTTAACCATTATAAATGGAAGATCTTTATTTCTCAAAGATAATAGAATAGTATCATCCACAATGTAGTCATTTGGAAATTTTTGTTTAGGAGAAGATCATTCTCCCAATAAATTTAATGTTTTTTTCAATATTAGTTTTCAATAGGTAGGTCAATTAACCAAAACAAATCAAGAATATATTTTTAGTAAATTTTTTTTTGTCATCTGAATTTTTATTGCGATGATATGCAATTGTTAGCTTCCAAATAATGCCCTGATGATTTCGATCCCTACAAAATATATCTAACCCAAATTTTTAAAAATTTTTTGTAAGACAGAAGTGACAAGTGTTTCTGATCATATCTTTATTGCGTTCTTTTGCAATTCTGTTATTCTCATACCAAGGTGGGAAAACTCTACAAGGGTATATTGTAAGGTAGAAGTATGCTCTCTATCGGTAAGGAGTAATTGCAACCTTTTCAATATCATGGTAATGAGTTGGACAAACAAATCAACATTTTATGAATTGTTAAAGCAAATCAAAAAATCAAACCAAATCAATTAAATACATTAATTTTTATTTAATTTGATTTTATATTTTTTAAAATCAATAATATTTACGTTAATTTTGATTTTGTTAAAAAAAATTGAAGACATAACCGAACCAAATCGACAGTATATATAAGAAGAGGGGGTAAGGAGACAGCAGGTCGACATGTCTACTTCTGTTGCCTGCTTCAGCTGCTTCAATTATGATTTTACTGTATCATTCCTGATTAATTATTATAAGTCATCTAAGTATTACAAAATTAATATAGATATAAAATAATAAATTAACTCTCAACATTTTAAATTAACTTGACATTTTATGTGACGCCCACTTAAATTTTTTTCACAAATATTTGTTATAGTAATTTTGTTATATCACTTCTATCTAGTTATTATAAATCATTTAAGACATGTTTGTTTCGCTGCTTCAATCGTGATTTTACTATATCACCCCTAATTAATTATTACGATCATCTAAGCATTGAAACATTAAAAATATTTCATAGAAAAGGTAAAATAGACACAAAATGATATGTCAACATAAGGAATTTAGTTGACTATTGAAAATATATTAGTGCCACATAATTGGAATGAGACAGAGGAAGACATAAAGTAACATATATTGTTTGAAAATGAGATAAAAAATATTGTAAATTACAATAATTAAAAACTTAATATGAATAAATAAATAAATATAAGAAGATTTGATTGACTGTCGAAATTTTATTTGTGTCACATAAACTGAGACGGAAAGAGAATTCATATCTTATTGAAAAATTATGTAAGAAATATTATAAATCACATAATTAACAACCTAAAAATTTAAAAGATATAAAATATTTGGCTGACTCTAGAAATTATACCAGTGCCACTTAAATTGAAATAAGAAAAAATATTATAAATCATAATAATTAAAAACTTAAGTTATTTTAATGATTGATTATCTAAATTATATTTGTCTCACATAAATTGAAACAAAAAAAATATATATTGGGACTGTACTAGCATGAGCCCGCCTCTCTCTATATATATTATTTTTTTAAGAATAATTTTAAATTTCTTATATATATTTATCTCAAAATTTATTTGTAATTTAAATATCTTGTATTAGACATACACCATCATACTATTTTATTGTGATAATTTGAGAATTTTGTTTTTCTTTTTGAATGAATTGTGCTTTTGTACAAAACAAAAACAAACAGGTTTTCTTTATTTTTCTTGATATTTTTGGCTTGACCACAGTTATTCTCTTTTGGAGCTCCTTTATTGCATAAGAGTTAGTTTAATTTTTCTTTTAATGAATTGTTTTATTTTAATTTTCATGTATGGTTAGTTATGAAACCTAAATCAATAAATATATATTATATTTAATTTGATTTTATTTTAATTTTCATGTATGGTTAGTTATGAAACCTAAATCAATAAATATATATTATATTTAATTTGATTTTAATAATTTTAAAATCAATTAGTTGATTGTGAACTAACGGACACTGCAGGCCCCAGCTATATGAGATTAGAATACAAGTACAGACGACTAAATATTAATAAGTCTCGTTGGGAGGATTAATCTCACAAATTAATCTCACAGTTGCCAGTTGTGAAAATAATTTGAAAACAAAGTCTTTCAATATGATTCGAGTCTGCTTTAAATGAGTCCCACCCACCTTTTTTTTTTTCCCTCTAAACAGAAAAGAAGCAAAAGAGAGATGATTGGAAGTAGTTACTAGTTTTCCCTCACTTTGCTTTCTTAGTTGCTGGTATTTGTTTCTTGGGCGTTTTGAGGGCTTCAAATCGCTGTATTATAAGGTGTTTAGCAGGGTTTTTTTTTAAGCTCAATTTCCACCAATACAAAAGTAAGTTGTAATTCCTGTCTGTCTTTCCTTATTTCATTTCTCTTTTGATTCAAATAAGAAGTTCAGGGTGCAACTTATATGGAGTATGTGTTTTCCCTTTATAATTAGATGAAACATATAGAATATGGAGCATGTGTTTCCCCTTAATAATTAGATGAAACATATAGATAAAGGAACTGCATTTCATTTTTTTCACTCCTATTATCTTCTTTTATCTCAAGTTCTGAGGCAAGGAGCCGCTGTAGATTTTCTTATTTCAACCACATCATCTCCTATCAGGTGATATCGTTGACATGCACTACAAAAAGTGTTGTTTTTCTTTCTAGTGAATGTTGAGTGTACGCTATATACTTCAAGAACTGTTGCACGTACCCTTGCTTCTTTACAAGTTGAGTGAACCTTCCAAACCAAGCCCATAGAGAATGTTTTAGACGGTAAAGATATTTTTTGAGTTTGCATACCTTTGACTTGTGCTTCTCTACCAAAACTTGGCTTACATCAGGAATATTCCCAAATTTAAACTATCTAATTATACCATATTTAATAACAGGGTCCAGGGACTCATTTAGTGTTGGTCCCACAGTTGGTTTTAGGTGAGGTTTCTGAGTTTGTTAGAAGATACTTGTCTGACCATATATATAGTTGAGCAGCTACGGACAGCTGTGGAAAACGGATTATGATGGAGATTATTGTTCCTACTTTACTCTTTGTTTGGTGAATAGTTGAAGCATCTAGGCCTTTCATGCACTTGTAAAGAATAAAATTGATGAATTTGAGATACTGGAATGTTCAATGTTTAGTGGGTTATGAAATGAGTTAAATGCATGAAATGTGTTACTGTCAAACTCGGAAGATATTTATGTTATTACTTGCAGGATTTTTTATGAACCCAACAGTTCGAGGAAACTGAAAAGGTGGAAAGGACACGGCCAAGGAGTGTCGCGATGTGATATATGCCATAAATCTTGTGAAGGACCGGTATTTGTATAGTTGGAAGATTAATCAATTGAATCATCTAAGTCAGGTAGCTGTATTTCTCGAGGAACTGGAGATGTGTTACCCTGAGAATGGGATATCAACACAACTTAGGCCCCTATTTCTAGAAGCTCACACTGGCTTGTCTGAGATATGTTCGGACAAGAAGCTGCTGAAAATATTTAAACTGAAGAACATTGTTGAGCGACTCAAAGCTTCAAAGCCATCAAGATCAACTAGACAAATGATTTCAGAGGTGCTGAAAATAATTAAACCCGAAAATATTGCTGAACGAGTCAAAGCTTCAAAGCCATCAAGATCATCTAGCCAAATTACTATGGAGATGGTGGGGTTTGTCAAAGCCTTGCTTCATGGTGCTGCTCAAATGCTGTTCAAATTAAGTCTGTGTCCTCCTTTTCTGCCCAACTATCTGCTTAGAAAGAAGTTGAGATATCTACAAGTCTTCTTCACACTAACTGCAAGTCGGTGCATTGAGCATGAGAGTATGAAGGATCTGTTCACCCATGTGGAGGAAGTAGCTTATATTACAGCACACCAATGTTTCTTGGGGTCGACCTGCAATATGGATTGCCAGTTCTCTAAATTGCAGAAATTGGTAAGTCGTCCTTTTAGCTAAGAACTGAGGCAGATTTATCTCAGTGCCTTGATGGGGATAAAGTTATCAAGATCAGAGACTATAGCGAGTGCTGAAAATATGCTTCATTTTATTAGTGCTCTCCGTGATAATCTGGAAGAGTTACATGATTATCCAACTCCGTGGCTCCATCTCCAACAAGGACTTTCTTATCTTTCTAGGTTTCTTTGGGACATTACAACAGACCGCACTCCACTGGGAGAATTGATTTCTCTTCAATCACATTTAGAAGCTCTCTTCATTGAGGCAGCAATTGCAATCTACTCCTATGATGAGAAACTGGACAAGACTACTGCAGTTGACCGTGTGTCTTTTGTTTTAGTGAAGATTAATAATTTCAAGGTAGATGTTGATCTGATTCAGCTACTAAACAGTGAAGCCAACATAATAGCTCCTCTGAAAGATCTGATTGACTATTTTCAAGAAGAGCTGTTACTCTTAAAAACGTCTGCCATGGATGCATTGGAGCAGTGCAAAGAGCAAGCTAAGATAGTTGATTTCTTGATCCTTATTCAATTTGTGACTAGCCAAGCATGTTCAATCATTAGTTCTCTTTCTCATAATGCAAAGAAAGAAGACTTGTCCAGGGAAATTAATTGCTTGCATTTTCAATTGCTTCTGAAGTTCAAGTTTATTAAGGCAGTGATTAGACAGATATGTCCCAAGATTTCCGCATCATCATCACTAGACCGTCCTATGATAAATCTGTTGAACTTTCTTCCTGTTAACTTTGGGGTCGTTGATTCTTATTTCAGCATGCCAAAATCCTCAGAGGTACTATCCTCAGATAGTCATAATATGTATTTGGTTTTGGAGGGGTTTCATGAATATATTCTTGAGAATCTTCTACTAAAGGATGAAACCAATTTGACATTTTTTATAGCAAATGAGGTTAAAAAGTTTTAGTATGGATTGTTGCTCCTGGTAACATATCTTTTTGATCCTCCATCTTATGAGGATGCTATGGTAGATAGCAACAAAAGAAGGGAAATCAATCTTGTTCTACAATTTTTGACTCTGGCTTTTAAGCTTCTTGAGTATGAGGGAAGCTTGATGGATCTTCTGAAGCACAAAGCCTCTTTGAAAGCTCAAATTTTGTAGCTGATCGAAAGTGCTCATGAAAAGCTTATTTTCATTATAGCTTTTCTCATGGATGTTCTCGGGCAGCACATAGAGCTTAACGAATTGCATGACCTCCTAATGCATGCTGAAGCGACTGTCTATAAGTTAGCACAAATTAGTGGTTCTCATCATGAAAGTTTCATGGACGGAAGCAGCACTGAGAAAATGAGACTTTCATTATCTGATTTGCTACAAGAGATTGAGTCTCTCAAGGTAGAGTACAAAAGGGTATGGTTTCAAGTTCTGGATGTATCACCTTGCATCACTACTTTGACAGATGTTGATGGCCTTATCAACTTTTTATCAAACCGCCTTGACAGAGTGCTTCACTGTGATTCTGGTTCAATCTCTTTTCCAAAGAACTTAATCAGAATAATCAAAAGGAAACTAATGTACTTGGGGCATTTTCTTGCAGATGTTGTACAATACTACAATATGCATCAAGGACTCAAAGACCTCACAAAATGTGTTCTAGCTACAAACTATGTATGTTTTTTCTCTTTTAGGGGTTATAAACCCGCTTGTTATTACTTGTTATATTTCTCTGATGTCAACCAATTGCTGAAGTTTGTTGAGGCAGAGGTCGAAATGATTTTTCTTAAAGCCCAAAACTTGTCAAGTTATAGCTTTCCCAAGACAAATGGATTAGGATTTCTGAATTGTTTCTTGGGAAACTTGGAGGAGCTGTTATATTCTAAGCTCGATTCTATTATTGACTTGAAGTATCACACTGGATTAGTCAAGAAAGGCATATTGTGTCTGAGAGATTATTTTGCAGAAAACAGTGATTTGATGAAGTTCATTGTCTCGCATTAGGAGTTACTGAAATGGCATACATGGCAGAATTTATCATTGACCTTGCTTGGCCAGTTCTCATCCTCTCCATTACAAGGTTCTTTGGATTTCAAAAGTTGTTAAGAATATTAATCTGGTAAATGAAGTGGTTAGTGAGACTTGTGGAAGAAAGAAGACAGATGTGACGGTGCACAAAGTTGCAAAGACCTCCATGAATATTGTTCCATCTTTAGCAGCAAATACTTCCAGAGAACATGAAGAAATTGAGGGTTTTCAGGAGGCAATGGACAAAATAAAGAAGCAGCTACTTGGAAGATCGTCCAATCTAGATATTATCTCCATAGTTGGTATCCCTGGAATTGGGAAGACCACTCTTGCGGAGAAGATTTATAATGATCTCATAGTCACCCCTCACTTTGATGTTCATGCAAAGTGTCGTGTGACTC
The DNA here is from genome assembly GCF_002878395.1 of Capsicum annuum. NCBI lineage: Eukaryota > Viridiplantae > Streptophyta > Magnoliopsida > Solanales > Solanaceae > Capsicum > Capsicum annuum. The sequence continues at coordinate 67,543,830 of NC_061121.1, forward strand.
AAGTATATTCATGGAAAGAGTTGCTGCTTACTATCTTGAATGATGTTCTTGAGCCTGCTGATCGTACTGAAACAGAAGATGTTGAATTAGCTAATGAGCTGTGTCGATTCTTGTTGACCAAGAGATTCTTGATTCTCATTCACGATGTATGGGATAAAACAGTATGGGACCATTTATATATGTGCTTCAGAGATGTTCAGAATGGGAGTAGAATTATTCTAACAACCCAGCTGAGTGAAATTGCCATATATGCTAAATGTGAGAGTGAACCTCATCATCTTCGTTTATTCAGAGATGATGAGAGTTGGACACTGTTACAGGAAGGGGTGTTTCAAGGGGAAAGCTGTCCACGTGAACTTGGAGATGTGGGATTTCGAATAGCAAAAAGTTATGGAGGGTTGCCACTTTTCATTATGTTAGTTGCTGGTGTTCTGAAAGAGAAAAATAAGAAAGCAGATTTGTGGGAAGAAGTAGAAGAAAGTCTTGGTTCGCAGATCATTGGCAACTTGGGAGAGAGTATGTTTTTAATTGAATTCAGTTATGATAATTAACCACACTATCTGAAGCACTGTTTTCTCTATTTTGGAGGATTTTTAAAGGGAAAGGATATTCATGTCTCAAAATTGACTCAGTTGTGGCAAGCTGAAGGGTTTGTACAAGCAAATAAGGAAAAAAGAACAGAAACTGCACAAGATTTTTTGGAAGATCTTATTAGTAGAAATCTAGTAACGGTCATAGAGGAGAGACCCAATAATAAGGTGAAAAGCTGCTGCATTCATGATCTCTTGCACAATTTTTGCCATGAAAAGTCCAAGCAAGAAAATTTCCTTAACCAAATGAACAGGTACAGAGAATTATACTGTTTCATTGTATCATGCTTATACCAACTCTCATTGTCATGTGTTGTTTGTCCCTTTTATCTGATTCAGGGGAGAGGATATGCTTCCTGCAATGCCTAAGGAGTACCGTTGTTCATTCAATTTTACCAGGATGAGATTGATTTGTGGCGGCCATGTCGCTCAAACGTCCGCTCTTTACAATTCAACGTGACAGATCCGGATAACTTGTTATGGCCACCTGATATATCCTTCATCTTTGAAAGCTTCAAACTTGTTACAGTATTGGATTTGGAATCCTTCAACATTGGAGGTACTTTTCCAAGTGAAATACAGTCTCTAATTCATTTGAGGTACTTTGCTGTTCAAACTGATGCAAATTCAGTTCCTTCATTTATAGCTAACCTTTGGAATCTTGAAACTTTGGTGGTAAGAGGATTGGGAGGAGAAGTCATATTACCTTGTTCTCTTTTCAAGATGGTAAGATTGAGGCACATACTAGTAAAACATAGTGCTTCATTTAGTTTGCACGAGAACATGGATGTATCACTTGCAAACTCTCAATTAGTTTATTTGGACACCTTTTGCACTCCATGCCTCTCTTATGCTGAAGATGCAGAGATGATTTTGGTAAAGATGCCATATTTGAGAAAGTTGAATTGTATAGTTTCGGGGACATTTTGGTTAGTCAGAAAAAGTGAAGGGAAGGTGTGTTCTCTTTCCCAGATTAGACTTTCTAAGTCACCTTGAATTCCTCAAGCTGGTTTCCAATAGCTATCCAGCCAAACTTCCATGTGTTCAGTTTTCCTTCAAAACTAAGGGCATTGACTTTGTCCAAGTTCCGTCTACCCTGGTCTGAAATTTCAATCATTGGAGAATTGCTTAACTTGGAGATTCTAAGGTTACTTTCCAGAGCCTTTGAAGGGAATGACTGGGAAGTGAACGATTCGGAGTTTCCTGAACTCAAATATTTAAATTTGGAAAACATCAACATTTCACAGTTGTCTGTTTGCGACAATGCTTTTCCTAAGCTTGAACGTTTGGTTTTAACCAAGTGTAAGCAGCTTGAGGAAATCCCTTCTCGTTTTGGTGAAACCGTAACTCTAAAAAGCATTGAAGTACACAAATGTGGCATGTCAGTTGCCAATTCAGCCATGGAAATTCAGAGAATGCAACAGGAAGTCATTGCAAAATATGCGTTCAAAGTTATAATACAGCCTCCATATTGAGCTAGAAGACCATCTGCTCGACTCTTATCTGGCACGCTCTTGCCGTATTCTCGTAATTACATTTTGACTCATTCAAACACTGAAATTCAATATGTTTTAGTATTATACTCATGTTGGTAACTGTGACGACCCGAACCCGGGCCTGGCCGTGACGGGCAATCTCAAGCCCACCATAGGCCGAAGACAACCCCTTAGCCTTACCTCAAGAGCACATAAATATAAACAACGGAAGCCAACCAAATAGTAATAAGAAAGATAGATAGTCCAATGAAATTTCTAAGATTCAAAACAATCAACCAACCCATTACTGTCCACAAAAGCCTCTAAACCAGAAATATCAACTTAGTCAGGACATGCCCTCGACTATGACCAAAAAGAATCCAAAGAACTAAGACAATAAGGAAAGCAGTGAAATAACCGGGCCTTTCGAAAGATGGAGGCTCGCCACTTCACAGCAGCTCAACAGAAGTACTCAACCACTTAACGTTGCACAGGAGCAACAGAAAAGTCCTCCGAACTTACATCATGAAACGGTGAAGCGTCCGGGGACGGTCAGCGGCGCGAGCACTGGCATGCAACTCAAGGGATAGGGATAAAATAGTGCAATTACCGAAATTCAGTCATAAATCACATGCACAACAGTTTATATACATATATAGGATGCTGGGATAGGCACAAGGGTCATAAACATGAGAGTTTAAACAATTAGCCTGAATTGTGTAGCTCGCTCCGTTCTAAAGACACCCACGGGCTATATGAGTCCGACTCCCCCAGCCGAAAAGGTCCCAACGTGTGTTAGCCGCATGTACCGAGGAAAACCAAGGAAAGGCTAAAGACACCAAGGTGATAGCCATCCAAAATATATTGTGTGCACCAAACACATGGTCACATAAACCCCACGTCGGCAAACGTAGTTTCCAATGTTGGTCCCCCCGGGACTACACCTTCACATGAGCTACACAATTCTCTTGAAGCCCAAATTAAAACAGTTTTACACATAAACCCAACCATTAACCCAGGAGTCATTTATTAAGGCGTTTACCAACTTGGTATCGTCATACCAATATGCTTGCAAGCTATTCCGTTTATGCCAAACCATTTCATATAACCATTAGACTCTCAAGTTTCATTTAAAATCCAAAATCATGGTCACCGGGGGGCATTTCAAATCATTGTTATCCAATTATCCGTTAATGCAATGTAATGGGTTCAAAACCAAATTAAATTATGTGAATAACCATATTTAAAATCACGATTGTTTTATCAAGTCAAAATCCATCAAATTGGGGAAACTCATGTCACCATTCCAACCATTAACACAATGCACTAATTTAGACCCAAAATCCATAAATTAAAGCATGAATAATCCTTTTAAAACATAGGAAAAGAAATTCAAGTAATAACACTCAAAACTCTTCAACCCAATTTCAAATCCATCAATTAAATCACATGAATATTAATTAAATAAATACCGCAATGTAAAATTCAAGTTAAAAAATGAGAAACATGCCTGAAATACCAAAGAATTTGAAGAAAAATCAAAGCTTGGAGCTTGAAGGATGAATTTTTAGCAAAACCCTCGAGTTTTCTTGGGTTGAGAGTTAGAGAAGAAAATAGTAGTGTTTGATCTTTTAAAAGTGAATGAAAGGGGTCTATTTGGTGTTATAAGGTCATTTAAGGGGTAAAAGGACCCAAAACCCCCCACCCAAGTGAATAAAACAAAAATTGGACAAAAAATGCATAGCGGCGTGACACGCCGCTATCGCAGAGCTTAGCCTCCGTGCCACTCCCTTATCGCGGAAGTTAAGTGGTGTGGCATGCCACTAGCGTGGAGACTTACTGCCTCAGGGTCCCAAAATAGCCCCGAACCCCTTCCGAAAATTCCAAAGCTTTCTCAAAACACTTTTTTAACATCCCTTAACATAATTCAAGTCAAATATTGACATTACGCATGCAGGAGGGTCAAGAATAAAATGATCGAAATTTTACGGGATCTCACAATAACCTTTTCTTATATCTCAAAAAAGTTATCTGCTATATCCTTGAATCTGAGTGCTATGAAGTTTCAATGATGGATCAGTTCCATATTTTGCTCATAAATTTCGGAAAAGTGTTGCAATCAGTCTTTTAAGTGTTTGATACACCGTTCAACATCTATTTATTGTAAAAAGTTTTGGTGGGTGAAGGGGTCCATTTCTTCTATGTACATTCCGTTCAGGTGTGCAAACAGAAGATGGAGGAGTTGTCTCAGCAGAGGAGATATCTTGTTGAAGGTTTTCACAAGAAAAAGTGTTCAATCAAAGGTCAATAGTGATTTGTCATGAAACTTGTAATGACTTTTGTGAGCAAGACAGCAGATACTTATCTTTTTTATTGGAATTTTCGAATGATTGCCACTTGCTGCCCCATTAAGTTGCAGTATGTAAAGTTTAATTTTATCAAGAATTACTTTCTTGAAGATATGTGACTATTTGAAAGTTGCTAAAATTCATCTTTAAAAAAAAAGCTAGTAGAGGGATGCAAAGAAGTCCTTTTCCCTCTCAATTAAATGAAACAGTGCTTTGAACTGACATATCGGGGAGCAGATGGTATTTCTTAAGCTAGCACCGGATGACAGGGTGCAGGGTAGTGGATTATTGAATCTTCTCGAGTTTCGAGATAAATGAGTGACTTTCTGAGGAACTTAGGTTATGCCAACGATAATAATATTTCTCAATCAACTTCGAATAATGTGTGTGGTTCATACACATGATGAATAGTTTAATGTGTGGTTCATACACATGATGAATAGTTTGAGTCTAATATTTTGTGAATGTTGATTATGATATGTTCATTATCATTCCACTAAGGTTTTGCCTTTTGGTCTACGGAGATTCTTAAAGTATCTGTTCCATGAATGTAGTCATCCAATTTCACGAGAAGATTCAAATATTTTGGAGTGATAACGGGAGAGTTTTTTAATGACCGCCTAAGCAATTTTTTCACTTCTAAGGGAATATGCACCAAAGTTCATGTCCTGATGCACCCCAAACAAAACGGAGTAGCAGCAACAAAAAATACTCATCTTATGGAAGTAACTAGAGCCTTAATATTCACAAGCGCAGTCCCTGAATTTCTTTGGGGAGAAGCTTTTTTAACATCCACCTATCTTATTAATTGGATGTCTTCCCGTGTTCTAGGTTTTAAAACCCCTTTCAGTATGTTCAAGACATACTTCCCTACTTCTAGATTGACAATTGATCTATCTTTGATAGTAATCATGAGAAAACATTCAAACAATTCATATCCAAAACCCTCAGCCCATAGTTCAAAACCCAATATCAAAACCATGAATAATAAACCAATTTTCACGCCATTAAGAAAATACAAGTATAGGGAAAGAGGTACATGCCTTAGACACAAGAGAATTGACAAGTAATCGGAAGTTGGAACTCAAAAGATGAACGTACGGTGAAACCCTTAAGCTTTTCTTGGATTTTGTGTTTGAGGGCGGAATAATAGCTTTTGTGTTATGAAAACTGATAGAAATATGTTCATATAGTGTTTAAAGGTCGTTCATAGGTGAACAGACCTTATTAGCCCTCATCCTAAAGAAAATAAAACAACACAACACGACTTTTACATAACAGCATGGCATGAACCTTATCGCGGAGGCTAACCTCCATGCCACGTTGCTTATTGCGGAGATTATCCTCCGCGACATGCTGAAATCGCAAACCCACACTGGTTTCTCACAAAAATGCTCATGATTTTTCGCTCGGGTATCAGATTAAGGCAAAATCGGATGCGTTAGAAATAGGACTCAATTATATTTAATTTGGTGGGTCTTGAGCCCCAAAATTCAATATATTTCAGAAGTTATACACGTTCAAAGTTGATCCTTGTAGGATTTAATACCAAAATTTGGTCGAATCAAAAGTTCTTAACTCCACTTCACTCTAACTGTTTTCTATGAGCATTCTTCACCTCGAAAGCACTTTTCACACTAGGTAAATGATCATGACACTTATATTTATATAGAAATAATCAGATTTTAATTTATACACGTAGGAGTAACAATTCAAATTCTAGCCCAAAAATGCAGGATGTTACAAGAGGCAACCCTCTATATTTTTTGGCTATTCTAACGCCCACGTCAACAATTTCAGGTGGAAAACTCTTTCCTTGAAATAACTCATTCTTGTAATAATGTCCAACACTCATCATGGCTAGATAAGCGAAAATGATGGGGTTAACTTTCATGTTTAGCATAATTGGAATTTGTTACTCAGACGGGTTGTGAGGATAATTCTAACCCAATTCCGAAATTCTTTAAAGCACAAATGTAGATTGTCCCAAACTTTATCATCCCACACATCATCAATGAGAATTAAGAATCTCTTGGTCAATAAGAATCTATGCAACTCATTAGCTAATTCACCATTTTTTTTCATTGCAATCAATAGGTTGAAGAACCCCATTCAAAATGCTAAGCAACAACTCTCTAAATGAATATACTTAAGACACATGACATTGAGAACCGACATCAAAGTGAGAGGTGATTACTGGATCATTGTAAATTTTCTCAGCAAGAGTAGTTGCTAATTCCCGGCATGCCACCCAATGAGATGGCATCTAGATGAGGTGAATCTCCAAGTAGCTGTTTTTTTATTTGGTCCATCACCTCCTGGAAACCCTCAATTTCTTCATTCGATCCTGGAGTATTTGCTGATAAAGACGACACAAAATAAGGTGAGTTCTTTTTAACTTTGTGCACTATTGCATCTATCTTTTTTCATTTACATCTGCCTAACAACTTTATTTACAGGCTTGATATTCTCAAAAACTTCATAAATCCAAAGAACTACTAGAGTGGATAAAAATTAGTCAAGCACAAACCCATTACATATTCTGCCTTATATGCCATTGCAGCAACTCTTGCTATAAGACAATAAGCTTCATCATGCTTATTGCAAATTTCAGGGAAATGATCAGTCAACATTTTTAGACACAATAAGCCCTCTTTCATTAACCCTATTTGAAGCTTTAAGTTGATAACTGAATTGGGCTTAGAACTTAACATCTCATCTAATTTCCCTAAGAAACAATTGAAACATCCTAATTCATTTATATTAGGGAAGTTATAACTGACGTATTTGGAACTTTGAGACAAATCATTTTTACCTCTGCTTCAACAAACTTAAGTACTGCTTGACATCAGAGAGATATAGCTGGTAATATCAACCAGGTGTATATTGTTAGGGTTTTTGCCTTGATTTTCTAACTAAATTTAAGTTTTACTTTTTCTTAGAAGGAAAATAAAAGTAACCATAATTACTTTTACTTTTCCTAAAAGGAAAATATAAAACTCTTTCATATTTGGGTAACATCTTTCTTAGAGGAAAAGTTTTGGACCTCTATAAATAGAAGACTCATCTTCTCATACAATAACACAATAGTATTCACAATGTAGTCTTTAAATAGTCTTGTTTAGGGGGAAATTTCCCCCTAGTAGTTTTTATGCTTTCGTTATATTACGTTTTCATATGTAGGCCAATTGGCCAAATTCTATAACAATTATGTTTATTATATTTTGTTTGTCATCTGAAATGGTTTGCCAACTTTAAGCTTCCACATGACGTCCTCTCAATTTTGAACCCAACAAGTGGTATCAGAGCCGATGGTTCAAAGATCCAATAGTTTGGTTAAATGAGACTAAAGACATGTTCAAAGCGGTTTCAAATTAAGTTGCAACAAACTTGATGATAATGAAGATTTTTTTGTCAAACAAGATCAAAATACTATATGTGGAGATATCTTTCAATCATATTTTTCACTAATCCCACTGCTTCATCTTTAAACAAAATCAATTTTCAACCCAGGATTATGGGCTTCAACTTTCGATTCTTGCTTACTTTCAGTGCTTAGGATCCTTTCAACTAGTGCATATACTTTTAACACATGAGCTCTACTATTAACTTGTGCTCACTTTCAATGGACAAGGCTCCACTTTTAGCTCTATTCACCTATAACACAGAGTTCTAACAATATCAACCCATGCTTTTATTTTCAATACATAGGGCTCTAATATTTAACCCATATATACTTTGAATCATGGTAAGCAGTAGTGAGTGATATATGAAGATCATGTAAAGAAGGAATATCAAGATTATTTTGCCAAAAAAATCATGCAAAAAAGGGGATATTTGTTAGGATTTTTGCCCTGATTTACTTACCCAATTTAAGTTTTACTTTTTCTTAAAAGAAAAATAAAAGTAACCATAATTACTTTTACTTTTCCTAAAAGGAAAATATAAAAATCTTTCATATTTGGGTAATCTCTTTATTAGAGAAAAAGTTTTGGACCTCTATAAATAAAAGACTCCTCTTCTCATACAACAATACGATAGTATCCATAATATAGTTTTTAAAGAGTCTTATTTAGGAGGAGATTTCTCTCTAATAATGTTTATGATTTCTTTATATTAGGTTTTCATATGTACTCTAATTGGCCAAACCCTATAATAATTATGTTTTTAGTATATTTTCTTTGTCGTCTAAATTATAGCCTTTATGGTTTGCAAACTTTAAGCTTCTGCATGACGCCCTCTCGATTTTAAACCCAACATATATTTCTTGAAGATATAAGACAAACTTTATATCTTGAACATGTTTCACAAGGTTTTTGAGCTCTTAATACATATCACAATGTTTTACAATATCTATAAGAAAAAATCCCAAATAAACTAGTTTATCTTTGGCTATTGAGATATGGTTCTTCAGAAAAGGAATTGAACAAGCATCACAATTGATCAACCCATCCTGGTGTTTCAATAAGAAATTAATAAGGCCTTCTCTATCTGTCATGCCATAAGTTATGCATTCAAAAATTGAAAGCATTACTCAATGTCTTATTGCATATTAGATAATAAAATTAGAATTTTTTTAGCGATTTTCCCTCCATGAAACTTCCATAACAATAATCACTAATTTGTGCTAACTTGTTAGCTGTCATTTCAATGTACGTTGAGACATCATGTAATTCATTAAGCTGTGTGTTTGAGAGCATCTATGAGAAGAGCTCTAATATAAATAAGCTCTTCATAAGAACTTTCAATCATATCCACAATGTGAGCTTCCAAAGTGGCTTTGTGCATCAATAGATCCATCAAGCTTCTCTCAGGTGCGATAATCTTGAAAGTTATAGTCAAAAACCTGAAGAAGTAGATTCCCCTTCCTATTTTTATTTCTATTCAACGAATCGTCATGTGATAAAGAGATGTAGGATTTATCCTCAATTGCAATAGTTCCAAATACTGTCAAGAGATTATTCCATCCACTGCACTGAACTAGAGGATCAAGAAGATATGTTACTAGGAGCAACAATCCATAGTAAAACTTTTTAACCTCACCTACAACTTTAACTGGAAAATCAATCTCATCCTTCAGTAACAAATTGTCAAGAATATATTCATGAAATATTGGGTTATTGGGTCTTTTCCCCTTCCTATGTGGATAAATAAAGCCCAATTTGGACCAATCCACTTTTGCCCATAGGCCCATTACTATAGGGCATATATATTGATCTTTTTATGTCTTATTCACCATCACAAAAAGAGAGTTTTCAGCAGCCAAGGAGAAAAAAACAAAGCTGATTTTCGCACCTAAATTTCAGCCACAGCTGTCAACTTCAAATTGCGATTTCCACTTCGTTTATTGTCCGATTGAGCTAATTTTTAGACTGCTTGTTCCTCTCATATCAATCTTTGATTAGAAACTGACGGAGCTTGATTTGGTGTCCTGTAGCTCCTGTTCTTCATTCCCGAATAGTAGCTGCATTTTTGGTTCTTTCACTCTTTTATTTCTCTAGTGTTTGGTTCTGTGATTTATGTATTGTTTCTTGTTATTTGGCACTTATTTTGTGGCCATTTTGGAGGATAATATTATAACTCTTTGGTGATTATAGTGGAGGTTTGGTCCCGTGGTTTTTTACTCTTCACACCGAAGGATTTTCCACATAAATTTGGTGTCTTGTGTGATTGCCTTTATTCTTTCCCTATCGCATTTGTGTGGTAATTCATTTCCTGCTATATTACTTTGTTTTGCTTGGTTTGCTTGTCTCCTCTTGGTTCAAGTTGAAAGAAAAAGTTTAGTCTTGGGTATTTTTCGTTGCTACCCCATCGGGCTCTTTGATTGTGTGTCCGTCTTTCCTAACAAGTGATATCAAAACGTTGGTTGTTGTTGATTATAGATTTGAATGATGGAGGAAAATATGAGCAATATAGTGTATTTGAATGGTAGTAACTATCATACTTGGAAAGACAAGATGAAAGATCTTCTATTTGTCAAGAAAATGCATCTACCTGTGTCTGCCTCTACTAAATCTGAATCCATGACAGATGAGGATTGGAAATTTGAGCACTTACAGGTTTGTGGCTATATCATATAATGGGTTGAAGATAATGTTAGAAATCATATTGTGACTGAGACACATGCTCGAAGTTTGTGGGACAAGCTCGAGATACTTTATGCTTTGAAGACTGGCAATAACAAGTTGTTCCTGCTTAAGCAATTGATGAATATCAGGTAATAAAGAGGGCAGTCCTATTTCTGATCATATTAATGATTTTCAAGGTGTCCTTGACCAGCTGTCTGAAATGGGTGTAAAGTTCGATGAAGAAATTCAGGGACTTTGGCTTCTTAATACTCTACCTGACTCTTGGGAAACTCTTCGAGTTTCTTTGACTAATTCTGCTCCCGGTGATATTGTAACTATGAAATATATTAAGAGTGGTGTCTTGACTGAAGAGATGAGAAGAAGATCTCAGGCCTCATCTTTTTCATCTTCACACTATGATGTTTTGGTTACTAAAGAGAGGGGAAGAAACAAGTTCAGAGATTCAAATGATAGAGATAAAAGTAGAACCAAGTCAAGGTCCAAATTTAAGAATATTACATGTGACTATTGCAACAAAAAGGAACATATCATGAAATATTGTTATAAGCATAAGAGAGATATAAGACGGCAAAAGAAAGAAGGCGATAATGAAAATTGTGTTGTTGTTGTTGCTAATGATGATCTTGTTGCTTGTGGTGAGAATGCCATTAATCTTGTTCGCAATGAGTCTAGCTGGTTTGTGGATTCTGGTGCTACATCTTATGTTACGCCAAAGAAGGAATTATTTTCTTCTTATACTTCAGGTAATTTTAGGATGTTGAAAATGGGAAATAATAATGAAGTTAAAGTACTTAGCATTGGCACGATTTGTTTGGAAAGTAACAATGGTTCCAAACTAGTTCTCAATAATGTCAAACATGCTCCAGATGTTCGCTTGAATTTGATTTCTGTAGGAAGTCTTGATGATGAGGGTTATGTTAATACCCTTGGTGCTGGCCAGTGGAAGCTTACTAGAGGTTCGATGATTGTGGCTTAAGGTGACAAGTTGTCTAACTTGTACGTATTTTAGGGCTCTACTTCTAGAGGCTTGATAAACTTGGTGGAGAATGATACTTTATCAGAGTTGTGGCATAGAAGGTTGAGTCATATGAGTAAGAAGGGGATTGATAGTTTTGCTAAGAAAAATTTGCTTTTTGGAGTAAAACAAGCAAAGTTGAAGAAGTGTGTTCATTACTTAGCCGGTAAAAAGTAAAGAGTTTCTTTTCAGAGTCATCTGCCTTCAAGAAAGCTCGATTTACTGGAGTTGGTGCATTCTGATTTATGAGGTCCTTTTAAAGTAATGTCTCATGGTGGTACACTTTACTTTGTGACTTTTATTGATGATCATTCTCTCAAACTCTGGGTATTTCCTTTGAAGTCCAAGGATCAGGTACTTGATATTTTCAAGAATTTTTAGGCCTTGGTTGAAAGACAGACAGGGATGAAATTAAAATACATCTATTCAGATAATGGTGGTGAGTATATTGGTCCTTTTGATAGATATTGCAGAGAACAGGGTATTCGGCATCAAAAAACTCCTCTAAAGACTCCTCAGTTGAATGGCTTAGCAGAGAGGATGAACAAAACACTAGTTGAGAGGGTTAGATGTATGCTTTCATATGCTAAACTGCCAGATTCCTTTTGGGCAGAAACACTTAATACGGTTGTTTATGTTACCAATTTGTCTCCTACTGTTGCATTGAATGGTGATGTCCTTGACAGAGTTTAGTTTGGTAAGAATATTTCTTATAATCATCTTAGAGTTTTTGGGTGTAAATATTCTATTCATGTTCCTAAGGATGAAAGGTCAAAGTTGGATATTAAAAATTGATAGTGTATCTTCATTGGTTATGGTCAAGATAAATTTGGCTATTGCTTCTATGATCCAGTTGAGAAAAAACTTGTTAGAAGCTGCGATTTGTGTTCTTTGAAGACCAAACATTGAAGATTTTGACAAAGCTGGGAAGGTTGATCTCAGAGTAGTGAGAGCCTAGTTGATGTTGATCCAGTTTCTTTGACTACTGCTCCTGAAGAAAATCTTCATGATGATGAAAATCAAGTTGATAATGAAGAAGATGATAATGTTCAGAATGACTAGCAAGAAGTTGTTGATGCTCCAGTGCAAGTTGATATGGTTGATCAACAACTAGTTGTTGATGCTCCAGAGAATTCTCTCAGATGATCTACAAGAGAGAGAATACCTTCATCTCGTTATTCTCCCAGTGAGTATGTACTCTTGACTGACGGGGGAGAACCTGAGAGTCTTGATGAGGCCATGGAAAGTGAAGAAAAAGAAAAGTGGTTTGATGCTATGAAAGATGAAATTAAATCTTTGCAAGATAATCATATCTTTGATTTGGTTAAGCTGCCTAAAGACAGAAAAGCTTTGAAAAATAGGTGGGTTTTTCGGGTGAAACATGAAGATGGTAATCCAATTCCACAGTACAAAGCTAGATTAGTTGTGAAGGGATTTAACCAGAAAAAAGAGTTGATTTTGATGAGATATTTTCTCCGGTTATAAAGATGTCATCCATTCGTGTGGTTCTGGGCTTAGCTGCAAGCCTAGATTTAGAGGTTGAGCAAATGAATGTTAAAACTGCTTTTTTCCTTGGTGACTTAGATGAAGAAATTTATATGGAGCAACCCGAAGGTTTTGAACTTAAGAGAAAAGAGAATTATGTTTACAAATTGTAGAAGAGATTGTATGGTTTGAAACAAGCTCCTAGGCAGTGGTATAGGAAGTTTGGTTCCTTTTTGAGTCAGCAGGGCTTCAAGAAGACTACTTCAGACCATTGTGTTTTTGTGCAAAAATTCTCTGATGGTAACTTTATTATTGTGTTGCTTTATGTTGATGACATGCTTGTTGTTGGTCATAATGCTTGCAGGATTCAAAAGTTGAAGCAAGAGTTGAGTAAGTCTTTTTCTATGAAAGACTTAGAAACAGCAAAGCAGATTCTTGGCATGCAGATTATCCGTGACAGAAAGGCCAAGAATTTATGGTTATCACAAGAGAAGTATATTTAGAAAGTACTTCGAAGGTTTAACATGGACAAGGCTAAGGTTGTCAGTACACCTTTAGCTATGTACTTCAAGTTGAGCACGAAGCAGTGTCCTTCCAATGATGATGAGAAGAAAGACATGGAGAAAGTTCCTTATGCTTCAGCTGTTTGTAGTTTGATATATGCAATGGTTGGCATAAGACCGTATATTGCTCATGCTGTTGGTGTTGTTAGTCATTTTCTTTCTAATCCAGGAAGAGAACATTGGAATGCTGTGAAGTGGATTATGAGATATCTTTGTGGCACTTCTAGTTTGAGTTTGTGTTTTGGTACAGGGAAGACTATTCTTTGTGGTTATACTAATTCATATATGGCCGGTGATATTGATACTCGCAAGTCTACTTCAGGGTATTTGGTTACTTTTGCAGAGGAAGCTGTGTCTTGGCAATCTAGGTTGCAAAAATGTGTTGCTCTATCTACTACAGAAACTGATCTTATTGTTGTCGTTGAAGCTTGTAAAGAATTGCTTTGGATGAAGAGATTCTTGGGGGAACTTGGTTGTGCTCAAGAGAGGTATGTGCTTCATTGCGACAGTCAAAGTGCCATACATCTTGGCAAGAATTCTATATTTTATGGTTGGTCTAAACACATTGATGTGAGATACCATTGGATTCGGGATGTGTTGGATTCTAAGTTGCTTGAACTTGAGAAGATTCATACGGATGATAATGATTCCGACATGATGACTAAAGCTTTTCCAAGAGGGAAGTTTGAAGATTGTTGCATGATCGTCAGGATGGCGGTCTCCTCCACATAGTTGGGAGGGGGAGAATTGTTGGGTTATTGGGTCTTTTTTCCTTTCTATGTGGATAAATGAAGCCCAATTTGGACCAACCCACTTTTGCCCATAGGACCATTACCATGGGGCATATATATTGATCTTTTTAGGTCTTATTCACCATCACAAAAAGAGAGTTTTCAGCAGCCAGGAAGAGAAAAACAAAACTGATTTTCGCACCTAAATTTTAGCCACAGTTGTCAACTTCAAATTGTGATTCCCGCTTCATTTCTTGTCTGATTGAACTAATTTTTGGAATGCTTGTTCCTCTCATCTCAATCTTTGATTAGAAATTGATGGATCTTGATTTGGTAGCCTGTATCCCTGTTCTTCATTCCCGAACAGTAGCTGTTTTTTTGGTGCTTTCACTCCTTTATTTCTCTAGTATTTGGTGCTGTGGTGTATGAATTGTTTCTTGTTGTTTGACACTTATTTTGTGGCCATTTTGGAGGATAATATCATAACTCTTTGGTTACTATAGTGGAGGTTTGGTCCTGTGGTGTTTTACTCTTCACACTGAAGGATTTTCCACATAAATTTGGTGTCTTGTGTGATTGCCTTTATTCTTGCCCTATCACATTTGTGTGGTAATTCATTTGCAGCCATATTACTTTGTTTTGCTTGGTTTGCTTGTCTCCTCCTAATTCAAGTTGAAAGGGAAAGTTTAGTCTTGGGTATTTTTTGCTGCTACCCCGTCAAGCTCTTTGATTGTGTGCCCGTCTTTCCTAACATGAAACCCCATCAAAACAAAATCCATCTTGTGGTTATGGGAAGATAATTTCTCTAAGGACTTTCGCATGAAGAAATAAGAATCAATGACCTCAAAATTAAAAGAAATAAAGTTCATCAGATATATCTCAAGATGCTTTAGAGTTGATAAAGCAGAAATGGTGGGACACATATGTATAATTGCTTCTTTAATAAAGTTAAACTTTAGAAACAATTAAAAATGTGAGCAATTAATTTCCCAAGCCAAGTCTTCTTGTTTTGCATAACAACAAATATATAAAATGTCTGACCGTCCTTCACTGGTCACAGATTGAATAAGGGTCAAATATATCACTTTAGGGATATTTTAGTTTTCTCTATATTTATTTTTGTATGTTTATTAGAATAGAATATAATTAGAGTTGTACAACCCATTAGATTTTCTTACTCATTAAGTTTACTTGATTGTTAGGTTTTCTTTTGTATAAATGTACAATTATAGTGGATGGACAAGATACCCAGAAATACAAAAAGAAATTTCTCACATCTATTTTTTGCTTAAGTTTTCTCATGGTATCAAAGCATCCTTAAGAATCAATACAATTTCTTTTTGATAAACAATTCGAAGTGTTTCTTTGAACATAAGTAACTCCCCTTTTAATACTTCTTCATCAACACCTAGTATAGAAGAATTCTGGCACAACTTCTTTGCCAGTAGACTCTTGTCATCCTTGTTTTTTGTCTGCTTTCGATAACCTAGGGATGATACTGCTAAATCTCACCTTTGATGGTTCTTGCTATGGAAACTGGCATAGGGGAGTACTCATATTTCTCTTGGCTAAAAACAAACTTGGATTTATCAATGGGAATTGCAAGTGTCCTGCTAAAAATTCACCTTATTTGATCAATGAAAGAGATTCAATGACATGGTCATTGCTTGGTTGTTGAATTCCCTTAGTAGGGATATCTCTTAAAGTGTGATCTACCCACTAGGGAGCTTTTGGATTGAGCTTGAGGATCGCTATGGACCGACAGATGGAGAAAGGCTTTTTCAACTGTAAAGGGAGCTCAAATACATTAGTCAAGGTACTAATGTATCAAGATATTTTACCAAACTTAAAAAAATTTGGGACCAATTAAAACTCCTGAATGCTTTTATGATTTGTAAATGCACTTGTGACTATGGAGCCAAAACTCATAACATCAAAATAAATGAAGACCAACAGCTAATACAATTTTTAATGGGTCTTGATGATGTATTTACTAGTATGAGAGTAAACATACTTATGATGAAGCCCCTTCCTAGTATTACCCACGCTTATTCTATCATCTTACATAAAGTATCACAAAGGGAAGTACATTCTAATCACAATCTTGCTATTGATTCTTTTGCTTTCATGTCTTCTAGACAAAAATGGACTCCATCTAGGAGTATAAATGACTAAAGGGGTGCTAATCCATTGAGAAACACAGAAACTAAGGCAGATATGTTTCGTAAATATTGTAAAAAGTCTGGTCACACCAAGGATGTTTGTTATAAAATTGTTGGGTATCCTGCACATTTCAAGTTCAACAAGGCACAAGGAAAGGAAACTCTGCTAACTATTAGGCTAATGCATTTTTTTAGTAAGAAGGCAATAGAGCAAATACTATGACTAGTTGTAACACCCCGCATTTCGAGCTAGAATAAAAACCATGACTCTAATGTGTTGATAATCCCAGAGCCTTAAATCCTATACCAATTTGGCATGTTTATGTAGTATGTGAATCCATTTGAGCATGAATTTAGACGATAGTGGTCCTTCAACTCAAGGACGAGTTGAAACTATTTCGACTAATTAAGTTTTAGTGGACGTTGTAATTTCTGTCAGCTTCCATCAACCACAAATCTCTGTATATGTCAAATTAGAGAGCCTATTATGTGTTAAATGATAGGTATTCGAGTTAACTTTCCAATGATACCAATTTTGCTAAAATCCGACACCCGAGCAAGAAGTTATAGCCTGTCAAAGTAGTATGCGTCGCCTAACCAATCGCACATGGCCACTGGAAAGCATATACGATAGCATATGCGGCGCCTATGTAAATATAGGTGATATCATATGTGGCACCTATGTAAATATAGGCGATATTATATGCGGCGCCTATGTAAATATATGTGATATCATATGCGGCGCATATCTTATGGTTTCAAGTGACTTAAACACTCCATTTTAGGGGCAAATTCAGCCATAAACACGAAATTCAGTCCCCAATTCTCCAAAATACATCTACATTCATCTAAAAATTCTCAAAAACACTCCCAAGGGTTTCAAACTAAAAACCCAAATAAATTAAGACTCAACCGTGGGTTTTCAAAATTGATTAGAGATTTCGAATCCTCAATCCACAGGCTTCAAGAAGCACCCATTATTTTTTGAAATAGAGGTACGCAAGGTTTTCCTAAATTCTCATAGGCATAGAAAAATCATGTTTTAGAATGGGGTTTTTGAATCTATGTATATATTCATGTATTAAATGTTTTAACATCATTGTTTTGGTTTTTTGACCTTTCCCAAAGTGATTTGAGAATATGAATGTATGAAACCATGTAATTAAGAATAAATTCTTGTTGAGAGCATCGGTGAATTCCCTCTTATTATGAATTTTTTCAGATTACTCATAGCATATGAATTGTTTTACAATGCTTCCTTGAAAAGCACTATATGAAATGATTGAACTCTTGTTAAGATTTAAAAGTGGTTTTAAAATCACTAAAGAGGGAATCTAGCATGAATGTTTAATGTTCATAATGCATGTAATGAAAGAGTGCATGGATTTGCTAAAGGCACTAGACCACCATATGTTGATGAAGTTTTTGCATGATTTTGACTTGAGTTTCGAAACACGAAATCTGCTATATCAGTTGCATGTTTTTGGTGGTCTAAATTATGCTTTAAATGAAAGATTTAGCTTAATGTATTATGACTCAGAAATCATGATTTGCAAGTCTTGGTATGATGATACCAATTCAGACCAATGTCATATGAGACTCAGACTAATAGACATTTCAGACTATCATAATTTTAGACATTCAGAATGTTGCATGTACAGAAAAGGTTAAAAATGGACATATAGAGATGTTAGGTGGTTCCCTGAAGAGGGCTTGAGTTCAAGAAACTCATTTCCTAAAATCGTGGTTTGCCGATCCGGGTATATTATTATACGCTGACTTAAGTGTCGTGTGGCATATCAGATTTTGGAACTCTAACCCTTGCGGCATACTCGGGTTGGAGGCTTCCCCACCGAGTCAATGATGGATTCCATATCGCCCATGGAATATCAGACCTGTAGGGGATACCACCTAACTCAGAAGTAATACACAGATCAGAGTTTGAGATTTACAGACAGGTTACATATTTTCAGAAGGTGCCCATGTGTTTTTCAAAAACTGTTTTATGCATAATGTTTGATGAATATTTGCTCTCACGTATTATATATATATATATGTTCAATTACTCTATTTTGGATTGCTTCGTGTGCCAGTACAATTGTGCTGACCCCCTTTCCTCCCAGGTACTGAGGCGCAGTTTAGGGGTCTACATCCTCAGTAGAGTCTACAGACAGGGTTGTCTCAGAGTTCAGTTGGTGAGCCTTCTTTGCGTTGGAAGGCCCAGTCATTTAGGTATTTATTTCAGTATGATTTTTGATCTGCTGGGGGCCTTGTCCCAATTATTCAGATAGTATGTCAGTAGAGATTTTGCAGACTGTTACAGATGTTTATTAAATATTGTTGGGCATGTTTTCAGGCCTTTAACTATTTTAAATTGTTGACCATGTTTCCGTATTATTGTGTCTATTCTGTAATACTTTGATCATATGAATTATGTGCATGATTACCAGATAGATAGAGGGCATTTCGGGCCTTCGGGTTCGGGAATGCTCGTCACGGGCAGGGCCCCGATTCGGGTCGTGACACTAGTCTCCTTACTAAACAAGTTTTTTCCAAAGAACACTGTGACAAACGGGTGCAAATGTTTCAAGATGTTCAACCAGGTTCTACAATACTAACTTTTGAGGCTAGTGCGAGTGTTAATCTTGCTACTCTACATATAACTTGTCATGTATTTACTTTTTTTTATCAAAACTACGTACCATACCTGGATTATAGACTCTGGCATTTCACAACATATAGCCTTTGACAAGTCTCTGTTGGACAACATATTGCCTCTTTCTTATCCTATTTTAGGGTGCATTTGTTTTTTTTTAAGATTAAGACGTCTGAATGATTAAGATGTTATTTTTAGATCTGAATGGATGTCTGAATGATTAAGATGTTGTTTTTAGATCTAAATACTGAATGATTAAGACTGTTTTTTTTAACATATGAATATATATAATTTATTTATTTATTTGTAATAAATATGCAATTCAAATTTAAAAAGTAATAAAATATTATATTATATGAAAAAAATATTTAGATAAAGTATTAACTTAAACAACAAACATTATTTGAGTGATAATTAAAATATTTAAAAATATAAATAAATAAATTATGTTAAATATAATCATTGAACTATCTAAATTATTAAAAAAAGATATATCGATTAAAAATTATTGTTATAAGATGTAATCATAAAATGAATTACTACAACAGTGAGAGAGTTTTGAGGTGTAAGTTAGAATTACTAAAATAGTTCAATATTTTTAATAACAAAGTGAGAGGAAAATAATAATTGTCAAATGAGAGAGGAAAATAAATAATTCAGTACGTGAATTATTAGTATTATAATCCATTACATTATAATTCATTTGATAATAAATTAAGTTATTTTAATTCATTTTACACGTATATAGAGAGGAAAATAACAAAGTGAGTTTTGAGGGAATATATTAGTTTTAGAAAGAGTCTGAATACTGATTGATTCAGAGGATTTCAGACACATTAAGAGTCAGTTTTAAAAATAAATAAATGCACTTAATGGACTGAAGTCTGAACTATTCAGATTCAGACCTCCATTAAATGCAAACAAATGAGGCCTTAGTCACTTTACGAAATTCATTCAAGGTTAAAGTAGACTATATAGGTAGTCTACATTGAACTCCAGATTTTAAAATTCATTATGTCCTTCTTGTTCCTGCATTCAAATATAACTTGTTATCAGTTTCTTGGTTATGTACTTAATTTGATTGCGACCTCATTTTTTCTAAAACAAATTGTTCTATATACGCCCCTTTTTCTGAAGAATAAGTAGGTACTAGGTGATTACAGCAGGGCTATATGTGATGAAGAATAACTTGCCTCATATAAAGTTGATTTCTCAGAAGTTTTCTAATCCAATATCTTTAAATTCTAGTCCAGTGTCTTTAAATTCCTAATAAGAATTAGTCATGTTTGTCTAAGTTTCTACGTAATTCCATTCAGTCAGTATGTCATGAGTCAGTTAGTCCTGTTAGAATTGATTGTACTCAATCTTCCAGTGATGTTATCAATAAAATTATTCCAGTTTGTTTATTTTCAACTTCAGCGCTTCTATGGCATAATAGATGAGGTCATTTTCTTTTTCATGCTATGAAAAATATCAAGCAATTGTAATTGAATAAAACTGATAAAGTAGATTTTCCTCATTCTATTTGTCCCATGGCCAGACAAACCAAACCCCCTTTCCCGACTAGTTCTATCACTACTAAAGGATGTTTTGAGCTAATACACATTGACACTTGAGGACCTTATAAGACTCCCACTTTCAAAGGAGAAAAATATATCTTGACAATTGCAAATGACTTCTCAAGATGTACTTCGACCTTTCTTCTTTGCACCAAGTCAAGTGCTTTTTCTACTTTACCAATTTTTATATCTCTTATTGAACAACAATTTTCCACAAAAACCAAAGTTGTGAGATCAGATAATTCATTTGAGTTGGGAACAAGAAAGGTGCAAACAAATTTTTTTCAGTTCAAAGAAATTTTACACCAAACCACTTGTACATGTAGGGCCTTGTTGTTTCAATCTAATTCTCCTAAGAGGTTATGGGGTGATTGCTTACTTACTACCACTCATTTAATTGACAAATTTCCATCTTCTGTTCTTAAAGAGAAATCTCCTTACTAGGTCTTATTCAAACTTATTCCTAATTACTCTATCTTAAAGCTTTTTGGCTACTTGTTTTTCATTTCTACTCTTTCTAGAAATAGGGACAAGCTTAGTCCTAGGGCCCTTCTAGGAATTTTCCTAGTGTATCCTTTTGCAAATCTTGTTCTTCAAACAAATCAAATCACAGTTTCTAGGGATGTCAAGTTTGTGGAACATGTTTTTTCTTTTTGTTCACCCTAGTCCTATGTCCAAGCTTTCCCCAGAGTCTTTTCCTGTTTCCGATGATGATACTTACTTTTCTAAAGAGTCCACACAACACACTGATCTCAACCTTGCAAATATTTCTAGTCCACATCCTACACCTGATCAATCTTCTTCTAGTTCTCCATCAGATTCTATAGTGTTACCTTCTGAAAAAGATACCTTGCTGCGAAGATCACACAGGCAACATCAAAATCCTAAGTACTTGTTAGATTATATTTGTGCAACAACTTATTCTATATTTTCTCCTAATCCACCTTTTTTTCTTTATATTCTGCTTCTTTTTCTGCCTTAACAGAACCCTCTCAGGTTCTCATAAATTCTACTTGTCAAATCACTAAACCATTATATGAACAAGCTATTATGCATCCTAGTTGGACCACTACTATGGCTAAAGAATTTGATGCTTTAGATTCTAACAGAACTTGGGACATTGTTAACTTACTATAGGGGAAGAAGGCATTACATTGCAAATGGGTATACGAAATGAAATTAAAATCTGATAGTTCTTTGGAAAGACTAAAGGTTCACTTAGTGATCTGAAGGGATATACAGTGAGAAGACATTGATTATACAGAGACTTTTTTCCCCTTAGTAAAAATCACTACAATCAAGTTCCTTTTATCAGTTGCTATAAAGAAAGCTTGGAAAATTTACCAGCTTGATATGAAGAATGTGTTTCTCCGTGGAGATCTTGATGAGGAGGTATATATGAAGTTTCTTCCCTATTTGGCAGCTCTTTCTTCTAATAATATGTGTCATCTTCATAAATCATTGTATGGATTGAAACAGGCTTCCCGCCAATGGTATGCTCGATTGTCTTTTGTATTGAACACTCGAGGTTTCCATTCTTCACTCACGACTACTCACAGTGGAAATAAGTGAGATTGAAAAATTGTAGAATTCAGAATTCAAGATCAAAGTTTAGGTGAGGCTGATTACTTTTTAGGAATGGAATTGGTGCAAGAGAAAGCTGTGATGATCATTACCCAATGAAAATTTTCAATAGAGCTCCTCACTGAGTTTGATTATTTAGGATCTCAACTTGTGACTACTCTATTGGATCAAACCCTTAAGCTTTCCTCCATCTCAGGTGAGCTCACTGATCCAATTTTTTATTGACGACTCTTGGGAAAGCTGAATTTTTTAACAAATATTCGACTTGACCTTTCTTATACAGTCCAACCTCTTAGTTAGTATATGCAAAATCCTTGTTTTGGTTACCTTCATGTTGCTTATCATGCCTTGAGATACCTGAGTAAAGATCCAGGAGATTTACTTTCCCTGAGCAAGGAAGTTTCCACATAAACATAGTGTGTTCTTTAATATTACTGCACTGTCTTCTTATCTATTTATATTGTTCCGCACTCATAGCTCTGGGACCAGGTCCTATTGTACTCATTGGACCCATACATTTCATCAGTAGTTACTAACAAACAATCACCATAAGATAGACTGATTAATTTCATACTAATAGCTCCTCTGAATGATCTGACCATTTCATTACTAACTTAATTAAAGATATGTCAACGAAGAATGTAGAATATCCAAAGAGTTATAGAGAATTGGGAGGACAACATTAGAATGATAATTCTAAAGTAATTAGTAAGGGAAAGAAGGAAAAATTTAGAACTTCTAGAATGATGCAGTTAGAAAACAACTCACCAGATCCTTCAACCCCATCTATAAGCAAGAAAGCGTAGTGAAAGAGAGAAAAAATTTAATGCTAAACATTTGTAAGACCGACGGTGTTACATAATAACATTCAAGTTACGAACAACCAATTATGGCCAACAGTATTCACAAGACGGTTATAACAATGGTTTCATAAATTGATATTTATCTTCCAAAATATACTGTTTAGAGGAGGTCAATCTGAGACATATTCAAAACAGTAATGGAAATTTTGCATGTTTGATCAAGCATGGATGAATAACAAAACTTGGAATCATGTTCAGTGAATGATTCTCCTTTTTCCATCAATTAAAAAAATAGAGAGAACTTTCTTTTGTTTGCAGATTAATCTACATCTTTATCTCTTAGTTCCTCAGCTTCAGTCTAAATCCTTAACTAATCACTAACAAGTGAAAGAAGTTCAGCAAAAGTTATATTTTTACAGTTCCCATTTGAATTTACATCTTTTTGATCTCATTGAATCTCTTAGAATACTTTAAAGCAGATGCTATTTCCTATTTATATATCTAGAATCTTTGTGTGTTCCTAGTTTTGTGAGAAAAGATCCAACCTTCTGCCAACCCTATAATTAACACAAATAGTTTAATTATACAATTTACAACTTCCAACCTTTTTGATTGACTTTTTTGCCTTTTGTTTATTCATTAGAAAAGCGTAAGATTCTAGAATTCTGAACACTACTAGAATAATTTAGACCATTAGGACAGGATTTGAGCTAACAGATGATTGATTGAACTTTGTCTAATTTATTTCACTTTATTTTTTGGAGGAACTAGAAGTCATGGATTTTAGTTGATGCCTTCATTCACGTTAAAATTTGACTTATTGATTTTTTTTACCCCTTTATGTTTGGGGGGTAAATCAAAATTAGGTTCTGGAGAATTACCTTGTGTATCAGTGAGATCTTATGAGGCAGACATTTGTTTCTAATGAGAGTCCTTGATCTTTTTGTCTTGGTTTTGATTTCTTCTCATGTGAAGCTATAATTCCTTTCTTTGTTCCTTGTTCTTGTCGTTAATTGTATCATGAAAATGCTCTATTGTCTCATTAACTACTATTCTTGACATTGTTGATTTATACACTTCTTGAGGTGCATGGGAATGGTGAATGAAATAGAGGTACAATGGATTCCCCAAATAATTGGTTTTGGTATGAAAACTGGTAATAACCTCAACCCACTTGCATAATTGGTTTTGGAATGTGATATCAATTAGCTTGACTTATTTCTTTAAAACTAATGAATTGCATAAATGACAAAATGATAAAGAATGGTTTTGAAATAAAGGAAAACCTTGTAGGATATGAAGGAATCCCCCAAGTGATTATTATAATGGAGTCGGAGGTACGAAGAAATCCCCAAATAGTTGGCTAATGACATTTCTTGTAAGCTATAGTCGATATAAGGATACCACTTAATCATATCTTAATTATTGACTCCTTAATGTAATGGTTGGGTTATATGTTAAACGTTTTAATTGGGCTTAAAGGGGGATGTGTAGCTTATCATGGAAGATGGAGGTATTGGAGGAACTGATACTGGAAAATCATGTTTGCCAACATGAGGTTTGGTCTTGATAACCGTGTGCTTATGGCACACTATATATAATTGTATCATAGTTGGCAAAGGGTACGTCATAATCTCCGGTCTTTTATGGTAGCTCTAGTTCATGCAACTAACACGCACTGTCCTATTTAGCAGGGGGAGCTGAACCCATATAGCCCATGGGTGTGGGTTTATGATGGTCAAGCTACATAGTCCAAGTTAAGGTTTTAAAAGTTCATGCTAAGCCTTGTTTCCTATTGATGTGTGAGCTAATGCTAACACATTTGAGGCTTTTAACTAGAAATAATTGTAAAGTCTTAAGTAATTTTTGTCGTTTTTGATTGCTTTCTCTTTGATAATGGAAGAAAGTTAAGATGCAAGAAAACCAAAGACAATAAAAGCAAAAGAGGTGAATTTGGAACAAGTGGCCATGAAAGTGTAGTTGATGACTTGTCTAATAAGTCGTCAAATTTGTGATAAGTTATTAGAGTCATCATCAGCTGTAGACAGTGTGAGAAAGTTAGAGCAGAAGTATAACAACATCTCTAATAAGTCGTCACAATTCTGATAAGCCATCAAGAATGCTGTCAGCCTAAGGCAGTACATGAGATTTGAAGTGAAGAAGTGACGACATTGTCTGATATGTCATCAAAGTCCTGATAAGCCATCAGGAGTTGCCTTCAGACTAAAGCAGAAATCATCAAACTTGGAGGAGGAGCTAACGACAATGTCTGATAAGTCGTCAGACTCCTGATAAGGCGTCACACTTCATCATCAGCTGTGTAAGAAAAAATTGTATTATGTTGTTTGATTCCTAATTTAGCTCTTGGTATTTAAGGAAAAGTTCTTAGGTTTTATTGGAGGCTTACATTCATCTTGAACTTCACGACATTAATCCATTTTCTCTCTAGTTTTAGGGCTTAACCTTTGGAGCTTATTCTAGAGACTGCTTCTCTTTGGTCTCTACACTTGGATTTTAATTTTTAATTCTTTGATTTAGTTGTGGGATATTCTTTTTGAATTTGGAAAGAGAATAAATTTCTGACTACATCTTTTGTAAGTTTAATCACTTTGAATTATGAATTCAGTTATTGTTATCGCTTTCTCTTTCATGTGGAACTAAAACCCACAACTAGGGTTGTGGGATCTATGATTACTCCTGTATTGTCTTAATAGTTTGTTAGGGTTTGATAATTCTTTTGTATTAATTATTTTTTGTTGGATGCAAATAATAGATCTTACCTTATGTTGATTTGCTCGAATTGGGAAATATATCAACGAGGATTTGGGAAGGTTAAGTTCTCATATAATGATTAATGCTGTAACAAGATTAATGAACTCGAAATAAAATCAGTGTGAATAGAAGGTTCCTAAGTTTGAGAGAATTAGGGAACTCAACATCTAGGTAGGTTGAAAAACACTTAGATGAACTGTGGATACTGATAATTTGGTGTTTTCCATAAGTCACGAGAATCTAATACTACAACTATTATTCAATGGAGGATTACTAATCATAGTGATCACAACTCTAGTTTCTCTATATCATTGATTTGAAATATTGTAGTTTAAGCTTTGAGTTCTGCAGTGAATTGAATTGTTAATAACTTTTGTTCAATCATTAAAAAATCCCATTTAATCTTTTTGTATCATTTGTTTGAATTTAACTTGTAGCTATAGTTTCAAATTAGTTTAATCGCCACTCACATTGTTCCTCGTGGATTCGACCCCAACTCCAAAGTTGGGTAAATATATTGATGACGACCGTCTTGCACTAAATTGATGTGTAAGTTGAGCGTTATCAAAAATGGCGTCATTGCTGGGGAACAATTTTTAGCGTATTGAGTTTGTTTGAAATTTTAGCCTACTTGCTTGAATTCAAACTTGTAAATATTTGTTTTTAGTTTTCTTTTATTTCTTACATTATGTAAATTTTTATTTTAGTTTACTTATTACTATGGCATCGTGGAATGAACATGATCTTGGTGGTTGGAAATCTTATCTTGATGATCTATGTCCATATTGTGATGGACCTTACTTTTGGGAAGATTGTAGATATGCTCCTTTGAGAGAGATGTGTGCACTATCTTCATCCTACCAGGAGTATGATTGTTCTTTATGTGGTGGTCAAGATGAACATTGGAGTGATTGCCCAAATGCCCCCTCCCCTATTGTGCTAACCCAAATTCTAGTTCTTCTTATGAGTTTTATAGGTCTTATGGTCAAGAAAAGGTAGAACGAAGCACCGGTAAGAGTGGCATTAAATCTATGTTTGAACGAATGTTGGATCTCCAGAAAGAAATGTATGATATCATATATGATATGTATCAAGACCTGAAGCCAATCATTCATGAGGAGATGGATATAGAGGTCAATCATTCAAAGCATTCTTCTATATTATGTTTAGATGATATCTTGTCTATGGAATCATTTAAAATAATGAAAGAGTGTGAAGATGATGAGAAAGAATACTATATTAATATTGATCTTGATGTTGAGCAATCCTCAGTGATTTCCCAACCAACTGAACAAACCATGAGAGACAATGCCAAGATTTAGGACATGGTGCTAGAGGCAAAAGAAGAAATCAAGAAAATCTCTAATAAAGACTCTAGCCCAATTCGAAGTGAAGATGTCGAGAAGGTGAATAAAAGTGAGTGTGTAGTAGATAGTGTAAATTTTGAACTAGGATTTATTGGGCCTCATTCAAAGAACTTTTCTACATTATGTTTAGATGATATCTTGTTTGTGGAATCATTTAAAATAGTAGAAGAGTGTGAAGATAACGAACAAGAATCCTATATTCTTGATTTTACATTAGACAAGTAACATAAAAACACACCTCACTTTAAGGCCGAGAGGTTTACCATGCTCAATCCATTACTCGACTTCTTAATTTTTGTACCACCCCTTATAAGAGAGGCAGAAAGATGGACTCTAAGTTGGGGGTGAAATTCATATCCTCAAGGTGGAGGAAAAAGCTGAGTTGGGTCATGTCGTGACACTAAATTAGGCGCTTCTTGGGAGGCAACCCAAGGTATTTTGTTATTTATATTTGTATTATGTGATTGACATCAAATATTTGCATTCATGGTGCCACAGGTATGTTTCTAACTCTCTTTTTTTGGTTTGACGGATTTGGGATATTGCATGATTTTAAGTTGAGGGTGAGGCTACTTATGGGTGTTGATGTCCTCCTTGGGTTTTTGTTGCCATGCCTCTTTTCCCCAGAGTCTTGTTCCTAGTAGAGCCAACATATTTAGGCGTATTGTGTTTGTTTTGTGATGTGTTGTGGTTAACTAGGGGAAAAATAAGTATCTAGGATAGTTGACATATTTTTGTTGATTTATCTTGGAATGATAAATACCTCTCCAATTGTCTATTTGGTAACTGTGTGATGTGTATCTATATGTGACTACTGTGAATCTTTTTATGGCATTAGTACTAAGGACATGATAATCACTGTAAATAATTGCATGAACCGAATGAGTAGCAGCTTGTGATGTACCTTTGTGCCATGTGTGTGTGAGATACTACCTAGTTCCCATTGTGTGTTAAATCCAGAACTTGCCCAGTTGGTCTTGCCTTGGTTGTAGGACAGCAGTTAGGGAAAGATCATAGGTCGTTGTTGATATTAGTCCACTTTTAGCCTAAATGACCTTCCATGTGTGAATAATATCCCTTGATCCTGATTTTGAGCCTGAATGCCTATTATTTTTATTATACCTATCACATTCCCATTTGTATCACAATGAACTTGTTTTGGCCCTGGTCCTCCTTGGACATTGTGCACTTTGACTTAGGCAAATAGCCTAAGTTGAGAGTGGCTTCCATAGGGGTGCGTGATGTAAAGTGAGTATGAAGAAAGGTAATAAAAAAATATGCAAGACTGGTGTGGTAGAAAAAGAATGAGAAAAGGAAAGTTGTGAAAAAAAAGAAAATGAATGAATAAAAACTGCACCCAGCTTGAATGTGCTTTAATCAAGAAAGGGAGAAATAAGGTAAAGGTTGATAAGTGAGACCCCAAAAATAATGTAGCGCCACGGAGTCTTAGTCACCTTAAATATCATGGAGTATCATACCATCCCTTAGCTGTAACGCCCCGAAAGTCTCCAAGCTAAAACTTGTCCCTAAAAGTATCAAGCACGGGCTTCTAGAGTGAATTATACTCAACTTCCTATGGAATTCTTTAAATTTTAACTTTTCATTATGTAGGTGACTGAATAAGATTTCCGTTGATATAGGATTTGTCCAAAAAGGACACCCGATGATGGAGTTATGGCTATTTTATGTGCTAGTCGCAAGACATCGTCATTCAGGTCTTTAGCACGTCGTGGAGGATCCCAATTTCGCATTCATCAATTTATAGTGAGACTCTGTGATTATCGCACATTGTAGAGTGAGACAATTTCCCAATTAGCAATTTCCAGTGAGCCACCACAATTGTGGCACATCACGGTGGCCCATAAAATCGGGCACCAGTTATATTTTTACTCCATATCATTAAGGGTAAAAATGGTACTTCTCCAACCCCTTATCATGGCTAACACGGGGTTTAATCCCAAGAACACCAAAGTAAGTTTATTTTCATCAAAATCTCTCAAGAAACCCCATTAGGGTTTCAAACTAAAAATCCTCATACCTCAAGATTTAACCGTGAGTTTTAGAAGATAATTGGAGATTTGGAATCCTCGTATCGTAGGCTCCAAGAATCATCCATTTACTTTCTGAAATAGAGGTACGTGGGGTTGTCCCAAATTTCATGGGCATGATTTTTGAAAATAATTTACACAAGACCTTACTATCTATACGTATACTTAGGTTTTTACAAGTACGGTTTTGTTTTAATATCAATAACATGTTTCATGATATGGTTTTGAAAGAAATATTGAAATATCATAGGGTTGTTGGCTTGCATATATTTCAATTATTGAATTATGAACATGTGATCTGAATTTCTAAAAGGTGCGATATATATAAATTGTGAATTCTTTAAATCCCCCATGATAATATTTTATACCCCACACTATACTTGTGTTAAACCATCGAGAACATGAGTTTTTGCAATTGACATGATATTACTCATAAATGATAAAGTTTCTTGAAACTATTACATGTTGAGAACCATGGTTCATGTGTTTGATATGTGTGAAAGTTTTTTATATGTGCATGTTAAATGGCATGAAAAGTTGGAGAATTGATGTGGTACTGTGACTTGAAAGTCAATGGTATGATGATACCATAGAAATGTATGCCATGACAGAGTTAGAGTTTGATTTAAGAGATTTAGATGGTTACCCGAAGAAAGTATGAGTTGAAAGACTCTATGCTAGAAACCGTGATTTGCCGACACGGGATTATGGTACCATGCTTTGTGTTCTTGTGTACCTTGATTTATGTCATCCCAAATTGGAACTATGGTTAGGTGCCTTGCTTTGTGATCTTGTGAACTACCATGACATATTGACTTGATTAGGGATTTTGGCACCCTGCTGTGTGATCTTGCGTGTCACCCTTATAGATACTCCAATCCTTGCGTCAAACTTGGATTGGTGGATTGGCCGCCGAGTCAAGGGCGGATTCCATATAGCCCATGGAATTACAGATTATAGGGTGTACCATCTAGCTAAAAAGTAAGACAAAGAGTGAGTCATGGTTTCAAAGAAATGTTTCAAAGTCTTTAAAATGCCCATGTGATTTCTTCCTATATGATATATTTATGAACTGTTTTAAATTGCTCTCATATATGTTGATTTTAAATGACTATTTTGGATTAGCTCTGCGTACCAGTACATCTGTATTGACCCCCCTCCACCTTCAACCTCTCAGGTTCTGAGGCATAGTCAAGGGTCAAGATAAGCAGTAGATAATTCAGACAACAGAAGAGATTGTGCAGTGGTGAGCCTTCTATATTCTGGAAGGCCTAATGTCTTATAGATATTCATTATTCTACAGTTTTGGTCTACTGGGGGCCTTGTCCCAGACTTCAGATAGTATTGTTTTGAGATTTAGTAGAGAATTCGCAGACTGAGTCAGATGATATTTAGATATTTTTGGAGTTTTCCTTCATTGTTAAACTAATTTCAGAGTATGACCGTGTTTTTGTATTCGATTTATAATTCCTCATTTTTATTTTATTACATGAATATTGTGTACGATTACCAGATAGAGTGGGACATTCGGGCCTTCATTGGCCGGATGTCCATCAGGGCCAGGCCCTAGTTTGGGTCGTGACAAACTTGGTATTAGAGCACGGTTCACGGTCCCAGGGTATCTGCAAAATCACGTTGGGTAGAGTCTTTTTTATGGGTGTGTAACACGCCATACTTATTTGCATGAAGCTACTAGGCGTTTAGGAAAGTGTTTCCCTTCTTTGTGATTTAGTTCGTGCTTTAGAATCTGAATTAGAACTGTCCCCTAATCAGTGATCCATTGTATTTCCAAAAACAGTCATGCCTCCTTATCATTCCAGCAACTAGGATACTTAGTTTTTTGAAGTCCGCCCTACTCATGGCATTCAGACCCGTAACAGAGCCCATACCCCAAAACCTGTTCCTTTTCTGGGAGTACCTTCAGTCCCTACCAGTCCTCCTCAAACTTCAAGGACAAATGTTAACCATCCTCAGTCTTCTGAGAGGGACATATCGAATGCAGAATTTAGGCAATCCATTCACATGCTTGCACAGCTAGTAGCCGCACAGACTCAGAGGTCAGAAGATACTGGGTCTGCATCTGTCACTTCTAAGGCCACTAGGGGGCCAGTTCATAAGAATGAACCCGCCCAAATTTTCTGGCACTAAAGTAAAAGAGGACCCCCAGGAGTTCATAGATGAAATGGAGAAGATTTTCAGATTTACGCATGTGGATCAGGTGGACGGGGTGGAATTAGTAGCGTACCAACTTAAGGATGTAGCGAACCAATGGTACAACGAGTGGGAGGATGCAAAAGGGGAGAGTGCCGAGCCCACAGTTTAGGATGAGTTTGTGGGAGATTTTCTTGACCGATTCTTTCCTCTAGAGTTGAGGGAAGCCAAAGTAGAGGAATTCATGAATCTTAAACAAGGGAAGAGAAGTTTCCATGAGTACACTCTGATGTTTAATCAATTGGCTCGTTATACATCAAAAATGATAGAAAATATGAGGGCCCGAACTTGAATGTCAAGGGACGATGCTAAATAGAGAGGAGGAATTTGCTAGACTGTCAGTCCACATGCAACAGTTAGAAGAGAAGAAAAAGAAAATATCTGAATTTAGAGAGAAAGACAAGAAGGTGAAGAGATCCAGAATCACAGTCAGCCATAAAACGGTAGCTGGGGTGGTAAATGGAAAAAGAAGAAGTTTTGGGGTAAGCCGCAGTCTGCAGCTAGCGCCCCAGTGCCCAGACCCCCAGTTGATAGGCGATCTCAAAGTTTTCAGACTAGTCTGGGACCCAGATCTCAGGATACTTAGTCGTAGGGCAGTGTGGCACAACCCACCAGATCTTTTCCCCGTTGTAACACTTGCGGGAAGAATCATCCTGGAAAGTGTTACTTCGAGAGGAGAAATTATTATTATTGCGGTCAGGTGGGAAACCTTCAGAGAGATTGC
Organism: Capsicum annuum; assembly: GCF_002878395.1. NCBI lineage: Eukaryota > Viridiplantae > Streptophyta > Magnoliopsida > Solanales > Solanaceae > Capsicum > Capsicum annuum. The sequence goes on from NC_061121.1 coordinate 67,576,012, forward strand.
CCTAATACAGGCGGTAATGTTGGGGGAGCCAAGTCACAGGCGAATTCTTCTGCACCAATACCTCAGAAGGGAGCCACTTTAGCGGCTGAGAGTGGTCGCAATCAGCTATATGCTTTGACCAACCGCCAGGAGGTAGAGGCCTCTCCAGATATGGTCACCGGTATATTACAAATCTTTTCCCGTGATGTATATGTGTTGCTTGATCTCGGGTCTACCTTATCTTATGTGACCCCATATGTGGATGTTGGCTTTGGGTTTGATCCCGAAGTCATTATCGATCCTTTCTCTGTTTCTACTCTGGTGGGTGATTCTGTTGTGGCTAGGAGGATATATAAAAATTGTGTAGTGTCTATTCTTAGCTGGGATACTGTGGCAGATCTCATAGATCTTGATATGGTTGATTTTGATGCTATCCTAGGGATGGACTGGCTCTATTCGTGTTATGCTACACTAGACTATAGAACCTGGAAGGTTACCTTTTCTTTTCTGAATGAGCCAGCAATAGAGTGGGAAGGGCCTCTTTAGCACCTAGGGGGCACTTCATATCTTATGTCAGGGCCTGTAAACTCATTTCTAAAGGTTGCTTGTATCATCTTATTCGGGTTAAAGATTCTAACATCGAAAGTCTTCCTCTTCAGTCTGTTCCTGTAATGAATGAATTCCAAAAAGTTTTTCCAGATGATCTCCCAGGAATTTCACCTGATAGGGAGATAGATTTTGGCATTAATGTATTGCCAAATACCCATCCTATTTCTATTTTGCCATATAGAATAGCTCCTGCAGAGTTAAAAAAGTTGAAAAAATAGCTAGCAGATCTCCTAGATAAAGGTTTTATCAGACCTAGTATTTCTCCTTATGGTGCACCTGTACTCTTCATGCGGAAGAAAGATGGTTCCTTATGTATGTATATATTTTGCCGCCAGTTGAATAAGGTCACAGTGAAAAATAAATATCCTCTTCCTAGAATTGATGACCTTTTTTATCAGCTTCAAGATGCGAAGTGTTTTTCTAAAATAGACTTTCGTTCGGGCTATCACCAGTTGAAAGTTAGGGAGTCAGACATTCCTAAAACAGCTTTTTGAACCAGATATAGTCATTATGAATTCTTGGTCATGTTCTTTTGGTTGACTAATGCTCCTGTAGCTTTCATGGACCTAATGAACAGGGTTTTCCGTTAGTTCCTGGACCTATTTTTCATAGTTTTTATCAATGACATTTTGATCTACTCCAAAAGTGAGGAGGACCATGCCAATCACCTTCGGATTATTCTTCAGACTCTCAAAGATTATAAGTTGTATGCGAAATTCTCTAAGTGTTAATTATGGCTGAATGCTATTGTTTTCTTGGGGCATATTGTGTCTAGTGAGGGGATTCGGGTTGATCACCAAAAGGTTGAGGTAGTGAGAAAATGGCTCAGACCTATGACTCCAACCGACATTTGGAGCTTCTTGGGTTTGGCGGGTTATTACAGAAGATTCGTAGAGAGTTTTTCTTCCATAGCTGCACCACTTACGAAGTTGACTCAAAAAAAGGTAAAGTTTTTGTGGTCTGACTCTTGTGAGAGTAGTTTTGAGAAGCTGAAAGATAGGTTTACTACTGCTCCTATTTTGAATCTTTCGGAGGGTACAGAAGGTTTTGTTGTATACTATGATGTATCCCGAGTGGGACTTGGGTGTGTTCTTATGCAGCACAGTAAGGTAGTGGCTTATGCATCTAGGCAGTTGAAGGTGCATGAGTGGAACTACCCTACTCATGACTTGGAATTAGTGGTTGTGGTTTTTGCACTTAAGATCTGGCGGTACTATTTGTATGGGGTGCATATTGATATATTTACTGACCACAAGAGTTTACAGTAGGTTTTCTCGCAGAAAGAGTTAAATCTCAGGCAGAGACGATGGTTGGAAGTTTTAAAAGACTAAGACATGAGCCTACACTATCATTTGAGTAAGGCAAATGTGGTAGCCGATGCCCTCAGCAAATTGTCTATGGGTAGCCTCTCTCATCTTAAGGAAAGAAAGAGAAATAGTGAAGGATGTTCATCCACTTGCAAATCTTGGAGTGTGACTATTAGATTTCTAAGATGGAGGGGTGGTGGTTCATGAGATAGGTAAATCATCCCTTTGTGCAGAAGTTAAAGAAAAGCAGGATGGAGATCCCATCTTGATGTAGATAAAGAGTGATGTGGGTCAGTAGAAGGTGATGTCATTGAAATCTATGTATTGGTGGAATAATATGAAGCGTGATCTGGCTGACTTTGTTTCCAACTGTTTGAATTGCCAACAAGTTAAAGTAGAGTATTTAAGGCCAGGTGGTTCTTCCCACGAGATAGCTTTACCCTTGAGAAAGTAGGAGATGATTAATAAGGACTTCATTATAGGGCTTTCGAGGTCCTAAAACCAGTATGATTCCATTTGGGTAATTGTAGATAGGATAACCAAGTCAGCCCACTTCCTACCTGTCAGGACTAACTACTCGAGAAAGGATTATGCTAAGCTATTTATTGCCAAAATAGTTCATTTGCATGGGGCACCTGGGTCCACCATATTCGACCGAGGAACACAGTTTTCTTCTCAGTTTTGGAGATTTTTCAGAGAGGCTTAGGTACCCAAGTGAACCTAAGCACTTCTTTCCACTCTCAAACTGATGGGCAGGCTGAGCGCACCATTCAGACCCCTGAGGACATATTGAGGGCCTGTGTGATTGATTTTAAAGGAAGTTGGGTGGAGCACTTGCCCCTAATAGAGTTCACGTATAATAATAGTTTCCATTCTAGTATTAAGATGGCACCATTTGAGGCGTCGTATGGAAGAATATGTAGGTCACCAATAAGGTGGTATGAAGTAGGTGAGACGCAGATGTTTGGGCCTGATCTTGTTCATGAAGCAATGGAGGATGTGAAAGTCATTAGACAACGACTTAAGATAGCCCAAAGTCATCGGAAGTCCTACACCAATATTAGGAGAAGAGGTTTAGAGTTTGAGGTTGGAGATTGGGTGTTTTGAAGGTTTCTCCCATGAAAGGAGTCATGCGGTTTGGGAAGAAAGGTAAGTTGAGTCCTCGCTACATAGGACCATATCATATTTTTAGAAGGGTAGGTGAAGTCGTGTATGAGTTCGAATTGCCTTCCAGTTTGGGTTTTGTTCATCCGGTATTTCATATATCTATGTTGAAGAAGTGTATTGGAAACCATTCTTTAGTGTTGCCTGTTAAAGAAATCAAAGTGACAGAATCTTTATCCTATGAAGAAGAGCTTGTAGAAATTTTGGATCGCCAAGTTAGAAAATTGAGAAACAAAGAGATTTCCTCAGTTAAAGTGTTGTTGAGAAACCATAAAATTGAGGAAGCAACTTGGGAATCCAAAATTGACATGAGAGCTAGGTACCCAAACCATTTTGACCCAATGGATGACAAAATGGAAGGTACAATCCTTTCCTTATTCTTTCTATACCTTAGTATGCTTGAAGTCATGCTTGTCTGTGTTCCGCGTCAATATTCGAGGATGAATGTTCCCAAGGAGGGGATATTGTAACGCCCCAAAAGTTTCCAGGCTAAAATTTGTTACTAAAAGTATCAAGCATGGGCTTCTAGATTGAATTATACTCAACTCCCTGTGGAATTCTTTAAATTTTTAACTTTTTATTACGTAGGTGACTGAATAAGTTTTCTGTTGATATAAGATTCATCCAAAATGGACACCCAGTGTGGGAGTTATGGCTATTTTATGTGTTATTCATAATACATCGTCATTCAGGTGTTTAGCGTGTTGCGGAGGATCCAAATTTTTCATTCATCAATTTCCAGTGAGACTCTGCGATCGTGGCGCATTGCGGAGTGAGACAATTTCCCAATTGGCAATTTCCAGTGAGCGACCGCGATTGTGGCGCGTCGCAATGGACCATAAAATCGGGCACCAATTGTATTTTTACTCCGTCTCATTAAGGGTGAAAATGGTACTTCTCCAACCCCTTATCATCTCTAACACGGGGTTTAATCCCAAGAACACCAAAGTAAGTTTATTTTCATCAAAATCTCTCAAGAAACCCCATTAGGGTTTCATACTAAAAATCCTCATACCTCAAGATTTAACCGTGGGTTTTAGAAGATAATTGGAGATTTAGAATCCTCGTATCGTAGGCTCCAAGAATCATCCATTTACTTTCTAAAATAGAGGTACGTGGGGATGTCCCAAATTTCATGGGCATGATTTTTGAAAATAATTTACACAAGACCTCACTATCTATACGTATACTTAGGTTTTTACAAGTACGGTTTTGTTTTAATATCAATAACATGTTTCATGATATGGTTTTGAAAGAAATATTGAAATATCATGGGGTTGTTGGCTTACATATATTTGAATTATTGAATTGTGAACATGTGATCTAAATTTCTAAAAGGTGTGATGTATATGAATTGTGAATTCTTTAAATCGCCCATGATAATATTTTATAACACACACTATACTTGTGTTAAACCATCGAGAACATGAGTTTTTGCAATTGACATGATATTACTCATAAATGATAAAGTTTCTTGAAACTATTACATGTTGAGAACCATGGTTCATGTGTTTGATGTGTGTGAAAGTTTTATATATGTGCATGTTGTAAATGGTATGAAAAGTTGAAGAATTGATGTGGTACTGTGACTTGAAAGTCAATGGTATGACGATACCATATATATGTATGCCATGATAGAGTTAGAGTTTGATTTAAGAGAGTTAGATGGTTACCCGAAGAAAGTATTAGTTGAAAGACTCAATGCTAGAAGCCGTGATTTGCCGACACGGGATTATGGTACCATGCTTTGTGATCTTATGTAGCTTGATTCATGTCATCCCAAATTGGAACTATGGTTAGGTGCCCTGCTTTGTGATCTTGTGAACTACCATGACATATTGACTTGATTAGGGATTTTGGCACCCTGCTGTGTGATCTTGCGTGTCACCCTTATAGATACTCCAATCCTTACGTCAAACTTGGATTGAGGGATTGGCTGCCGATTCAAGGGAGGATTCCATATAGCCCATGGAATTATAGATTATAGGTGTACCATCTAGCTAAAAAGTAAGACAAAGAGTGAGTCATGGTTTCGAAGAAATGTTTCAAAGTCTTTAAAATGCCCATGTGATTTCTTCCTATATGATATATTTATGAACTGTTTTAAATTGCTCTCATATATGTTAATTTTAAATGACTATTTTGGATTTGCTCTGCGTACCAGTATATCTGTATTGACCCCCCTCCACCTCCAACCTCTCAGGTTCTGAGGCACAGTCAAGGGTCAAGATAAGCAGTAGATAATTCAGACAGCAGAAGAGATTGTGCAGTGGTGAGCCTTCTATATTCTGGAAGGCCTAATGTCTTACAGATATTCATCATTCTACAGTTTTGGTCTACTGGGAGCCTTGTCCCAAACTTCAGATAGTATTGTTTTGAGATCTAGTAGAGATTTCGCAGACTGAGTCAGATGTTATTTAGATTTTATTGGAGTTTTCCTTCATTGTTAAACTAATTTCAGAGTATGACCATGTTTCCGTATTCGATTTATAATTTTGTAATTTCTTTTTATTATATGAATGTTGTGCACGATTACCAAATAGAGTGGGAAATCTGGGCCTTTATGGGTCGGATGTCCGTCACGGCCAGGCCCTTGTTTAGGTCGTGACATTCGTCTATGTTACAAGCTGAAGAAAAAGACCTATAATGATCCTAGCTTACCTGTCTGAAAATCTTGGTATTAAAAATAAGGGCAAGCTTATGGTATTTGTCATACATTGACTAGAACTTCTTTTTGAGAGTGAGTGTCTATTGATTGTCCCTAAATTACATATGTTATTTCTTATATGAGTGAGGAGAGACTTCTTTGTTGTAAGGGCACACTGTTTATGCTTCTAGTTGCTAACTTCTTTGGGTAGTGTAATATTGGTACATGCATGGTTGTTGTTGCTAAGTTGATACCATAGCTTGATTTCTTTGTGTTGCATTGTTGTTTTTCAGTAATATACACAGTTAAGTTTGAGATGATTGACCTTGGAGATGGTAAATATACACAGTTAAAATGGATGATTGACTGCCGAATGTGCTTTGTGTCCTATTAGTTATGTTTAAGTTTCTTGAGGACAAGAAATTTTTTTAAGTTGAGAGTGTTGATGTATGAGCTAATGCTAACACATTTGAGGTTTTTGACTAGAAATAATTGTAAAGTCTTCAACAACTTTTGTCATTTTTTATTGCTTTCTCTTTGAGAATGCAGGAAAATCAAGATGCAAGAAAACCAAAGATAATAAGAGCAAAAGAAGTGAATTTAGAACTAGTGGCCATGAAAGTATTATTGACGACTTGTCTAATAAGTCACAAATTTGTGATAAGATATCAGAGTCATCGTCAGCTGTAGACAGTGTGAGAAAGTTGGAGCAGAAGTGTGACGACATCTCAGATAAGTCATCACAATTCTGATCAGCCATTGAGAATGTCGCCAGCCTAAGTCAGTACATGAGATTTGAAGTGAAGAAGGGACGACATTGTCTGATATGTCGTCAAAGTCCTGATAAACCGTCAGGAGTTGCCGTCAGACTAAGGTATAAATCATCAAATTTGGAGGAGGAGCTGACGAAAATGTCTGATAAGTCGTCAAACTCCTGATAAGGTGTCACACTTCATCGTCAGCTGTGCGAGAAAAAGTTGTATTCTATGATTTGATTCCTAATTAAGCTCTTGGTATTTAGGGGAAAATTATTAGGTTTTATTGGAGGCTAACATTCATCTTGAACTTCACGACATTAATCTATTTTCTCTTTAGTTTTAGGGCTTAACCTCTAGAACTTATTCTGGAGACTACTTTACTTCTCTTTGGTATCTAAACTTGGATTTCAATTTTCAATTCTTTGATTTAGTTATGGGATATTCTTCTTGAATTTGGGAAGAGACTCAATTTCTGACTACATCTTTTGTAAGTTTAATCACTTTGAATTATGAATTCAATTATTGTTATCGCTTTCTCTTTCATGTTATCTAAAACCCACACCAAGGGTTGTGGGATCTATGATTACTCCTGTACTGTCTTAGTAGTTGGTTAGGGTTCGAGTGATTGTGGGAACATTTTGATAATTCTTTTGTATTAATTATTTTTTGTTGGTTGCAAACAATATATCTCGTCTTATGTTGATTTGCTCAAACTGAGAAATAAACTAAAGGTAGTGAATTATTAATGAGGATTTGGGAAGGTTAAGTTCCCATCTAATGATTTATGTTGTAACAAGATTAATCAACTCAAAATAAAATCAGTGTGAATAGAAGGTTCCTAAATTCGAGAGAATTAAGGAACTTAACATCTATGTAGGTTGAGAAACAGTTAGATGAACTGTCGATACTGAAAATTTGGTGTTTCCCATAAGTCACGAGAATCCAATACTACAACTATTATTCAATGGAGGATTACTAATCATAGTGATCACAAATCTAGTTTCACTATATCATTGATTTGAAATATTGCAGTTTAAGCTTTGAGTTCTAAGGCGAATTGAAGTGTTAATAACTTTTGTTCAATCATTAAAAACCTCCATTTTATCTTTTCGTATCATTTGTTTTAATTTAACTTGTAGCTATAATTTCAAATTAGTTTAATCGCCACTCACATTGTTCCTCGTGGATTCGACCCCAACTCCAAAGTTAGGTAAATATATTGACGATGACCACCTTGAACTAAATTGATGTGTAAGATGTGCGTATCGCCTATCCCGGCATGTTATATTTATATATATGTATATGCATATGATTGTGTGCATTTGTTTTTGGATGATTTATTAACTGTTGCACATGGCATTATTTTATCCCTTCCCTGAGTTACATGCAAGTGTTCATCCCACTAATCATCTCTGGACTTGTATCCCCACGCGATGTAGGGTCTGAAGGCACTTCTTTTTTTCCTGTGTAGTATAGTTTTATGAGTTGTCAGCTGTCAGCTTTGAAGTAGTAAGCTTCCATTCTTCAGAAGGGTTATTATTTTAGTCATGTCCCTTTTGTGTCATAGACTATCGTCTGGTTTCTTTTGGTAATTTTTGGGGGCATGTCCTGACTTAGATTGATTTTGGTTCTGTCTAGAGGCTTTGTGGATTACTGTGGACTTGAGATTGGTTGTTGAATTCTTAGACTTATTTCGAGTCATACTTATCTACCTTGTTTTATGTTTGGAATTCCGCTGCTATACTCATATTTGTCCTAGTTGACTATGCGACGGTGGTGTTCTCTAGTCCTCAGTGGACTTGAGATACCCGTTATGATCAGGTCCTGGTTCGGGTCGTGACACCTCTCCTCATTGTATTAGTTGTTGGCGTTCTCAAAGATAAAGAGATAAAAGCAGAATTATGAAAGGAAATAGAAGAAAAGTCTTTGTTTGCTAAATATTAACATCTTAGAAGAGAGCATGTCTATAATCGAATTCAGTTATACCAATTTACCACACCAGCTAAAGCGTTATTTTATCTATTTTGGAGGACTTTTAAAGGGAAAGGATATTCATATCTTAAAGTTGACTCGATTGTGGGTTGCTGAGGGTTTTGAACAAGCAAATAAGGAAAACAGACTTGAAGATATTACGGAAGGTCTCTTGGAAGATCTTATTAGTATAAATTTAGTGATGGTCATCGAGAAGAGACCCAATACAAAGCTGAAAACATGTCACATTCGTGATTTGTTGCATAAATTCCGTTTGAAAAAGTCCAAACATGAGAATTTCCTTCGCCTGATCAATGGGTATTGTTAAAATATAAGTAGGAATAGGAATAATATATAAAATCCTACTTAGAAAAGCATTATATTTTAGTGTCTATAAATAGGTTCTCAATGTAATTATGTAGATACACAATTTAATAATATTTTTTCTTCATTATTTCTCCTATGGTATCAAAGAGTTGGTGAGAAACTTTAGCAACAAAAAGGAAAACTCAGTCACTGTGCATCAATTTTCAGTGACTGAAATGTGTCATTATCTGTTTTATGGGTAGTGTGTAAAAACACCACCATAAAGATCCAAAAACTTAGGAGACAAAAACCCAACCAAAAACACCACCATGAGGATCAAAAAACTCAGTCGACAAAAACCTAACCAAAAACACCCAAAAAATCGAACTCACGCTATCCCATGTGCCTATTAGAGTTTAATTTTTTCGTCAAGATCTGTGCCTACACCAGGGCATCCAATACTCTCCGATTGATGTTTTTGATTTGTTCCTTTTTGTCATAACCCGAATCAGGGCCTGACCGTGACGGACAACCCAAGTCCACCGATGATCGAAGACCGCCCCCTGAGCCTATTCCAATACAACCAAAAACACCTAGCAGCAGATGAATACCAATGAAAGATAAAATGTAATAACAAATCCAAGAAGAATCTATATTGGATCAATATCCGTAAACATCCACAATACCCAAGTCCACAGTATCCACAAAGCCTATAATAAACCCGAGTACCAATAAAGTGTCGGGACATGCCTCTGACCATAACCAAAACTAATATGAAATAAAGTCTATGACATTAGAAACTAAACATGAAATGAAGTCTTCCGAAGGATGGAAGCTTACCACTTCAAGTGAACTCACGAACTAACCACGAATACCTTATCACTGCGCAAGAGGAGTAGAAGTATGGCCAGTTTTTGCATTGCGTAGTGATACGTCGTCTGAAGACTATTAGTGGTTGGAGTGCTAGCATGTAACTCAGGGATAAGGAACAAATAATTCCATGGATAATAATTCAAAACCAGTTAAATCCCATTCATACCATCAAATGCATATATATAAATATATATATAATGTACCAGAGTAGGGAACAAGGCTTAGCATGAACATTTAAAATCTTAACCTGGATTGTATAGCTTGACCATAATAAACTATCCACATGATATTTAGGTCCAGTTATAACCCACTAGTCGGGCCCCAGTGCATGTTAGCCGCACGAACTAGAGATATCATAGAAGGTCGGGGATTCTGATGTACTCTTCTCCAACTATGATACATTTATATATATGCACTTCGGGGATTCCTTTGTTCCCCACAAACACATGATCATCAAGACCAACCCTCATGTCGGCAAAGATGAGTTTCCAGTCTCAATCCTTCGGACTCACACCTTCACGACTAACTATACAACCCTCTTTAAGCCCAATTAAAATATTTAGCACATAACCCATTTACTAAATTCCAGGAGTCAATCATAAAGGCATTAATAAGAGGTATCGTTGTACTGACTATAGTTTGCAAGCAATGTCATTGCGCTAACACTTAGGGGATTTCTTCGTACCTCGCAAACTCCATTATTAAAATCACTTGGGGGATTCCTTCGTACCTCGCATTCTCCATTATTAAAATCACTTGGGAGATTCCTTCGTACCCTATAAGGTTTTCATAAATCATTCACTTGGGGGATTCCATCGTACCCCACAAGATTTTCAAAACTATCCTTAGCCATTTAACCATTTATGCCATGTATTAGTTTTAAGGAAGTAGACCAAACTAATCATTTTCATACCAAGGCATTAATACAAGTAAGTTAATCAAACTTGGTGACAAAATCATATTCATTGACAATTTCCCAAACAGGTTGAGGGCACATTATTTCCAAATCATATACCAAAGCAAAATCATCAAACTGGGGATTAACCAACCCCTCAATTTAATTACAATTCCCATGCATTCCACAGTGTTCCAAAATCATAAATAAAAAATAATTATTGTATAACAAACCATGGGAAGCATTTAAACCGAACACATCCACAACCCTCAATCCATAGTTCAAAAACCACTATTAAAACCATGAATAATAGCCAATTTTCATGCCATTAAGAAAAATATAAGTTCAAGGAAAAGAGATGCATGCCTTAGACACACAAAGATTTGTGAGCAATTGAGAATTTGGAACCCGACTAATGAACATAAGTTGAAACCCTTATGATTTCTTGGGGTTTGGAGTTTGAGAGTGAAATAATCGATGTTGTGTCATGAAAATTGATGGGAATATGGTTATGTAATGTTTAAAGGTCGTCTATAAGTGAAATAACCCCATTACCCTTCATTTCCAATTAAAATAGAACAAAATGACCAAAATTTACGTAGGTCGTGGCACAGACCTCATTACGGAGGCTATCTTCTATGCCACGGACCCTATCACAGAGCCCCCAGCCTCTGAGATACGGGGGCTATTATGGTGACTAGCCTCCATGATATGGGGCTATCGCAGAGGCTTACTACCTCCGTGATCCAAAATTACCTCGAACCCTATTCAAAAATTCCAAAACTCCTCTGGGTTACCCTTTTAAATTCGTTAAATGTAATTATAGTCAAAGTTAAAATTTCAAGCACGGGAAGGTCGAAAATAAAATACCCAAAATTTTGAGGGTGTTACATTATCTCCCCTTAGGATCACTCATCGTCGAATAATGAGTTAGGATACGTTTCGCATGACAATGATGACAACACACCAAAATCAAAAGATAAACCCAGATAATAACAAGAAAGAATTGAATTCGTACCTCAAGCTTCTTCATCCGCCACATGAAATAGAAATGGATACTTAGCCTTAATATCCTCTTTCGCCTCCCAAGTGGCTTCTTCTACTTTATGATTCCTCAAAAGGACCTTTACCAACGATACATCTTTAGTCCGCAACCTACGAACTTGTCTATCTAAGATCTCTATTGGAACCTCTTCATAAGATAAGAAATCTGAGACACCAACATTCTTAATAGACACCACTAAGGAAGGATCACCTACGCATTTCATCAACATGGAAACGTGAAACAGAGGGTGAATAGAACCTAAACTCATAGTCAATTCTAACTCATAAGCAACATTTCCCACTTTCATTAAGATCAAACAAGGACTGACGTAACAGAGACTGAGTTTTCTCTTCTTTGCAAAATGCATCACTCCCTTCATGAGAGAAACCTTCAAGAACACCCAATCACCCACATCAAACTCCAATTCTCTTCTCCTCATGCCTGCATAGGACTTTTGGCGAATTCGGGCAGTCTTAGGCCTATCCTGAATCACCTTTACTTTCTCCATAGCTTGATGGACTAAATCAGGACCGAACAACCTTACCTCACCAACTTCGAACCACCCAATAGGGATCTACACCTCCTATCATACAAAGCCTCAAATAGTGTCATACCAATACTAGAATGATAAATTTTATTATAAGCGATCTCGACAAGAGGTAAGTGGTCAACCCAACTATCACCAAAGTCAATTAAACAAGCTCGAAGCATATCCTCTAAAGTCTAAATGGTCCTTTTCATTTGTCCATCCATCTACGGGTGGAAAGCGGTACTGAGTGTCACTTTAATCCCTAAAACTCATTGAAACAACCACCAAAAATGAGAAGAAAAATGAGTGCCATGATTCAAAATAATGGAAACAGGAGTACCATACAACTTCATAACCTCCTAAATGTATAACTTTGCATAATCTTCGATAGAATAAGTAGTCCTCACAAGCAAAAGTTTGCAGACTTAGTCATCCTATCCACAGCGACCCAAATAGAATTGTACTATTTAGATGACCGCGGAAGACCGGTAACAAAATCCATATTTATCACTTTGTACTTTCATACAGGTAACTTAATTTCTTGAGACAACCCACTAGGCCTCAAGTTTTCCAGTTTTACTTGTTGACACACTATGCAATTAGCCACTAAATTGGCCACATCTCTCTTCATATTATTCCACCAATAAATCTGCTTAAGATCATGATACATTTTTGTCGAACCAGGGTGAATCAAATAATGCAACTCATGAGCTTCGGCAAAAATTCTACCTTGCAGCCTATCCACATCGAAAACACACAACCTCTTTGGTACCTCAAAGTACCATCACCACCAATCTCAAAAGCCATTACCTTTTTCCTACCCATATCATCCTTGATTTTCATCAAGAGAGGATCCAACACCCATTTCTTCTTTACCTTAGTACCAAGAGATGACTTCACAACCTCTTGCTCAAACACACCACCATCCTCAGAACCTAAGAGATGAACTCCAAGATTAGACATATGGTGAATATCCTTCACACAATCCCATTTCTCCTCTTTCACATGAGACAAGATCCCCATTGAGACCCTACTATGAGCATCAACAACCACGTTAGATTTACCTGGGTGATAGTTGAGACTCATGTTGTAATCTCTGAGCAACTCAAGTGATTCCTGAGATTTAACTCCTTCTAGGTGAAAACATACTGTAGGTTCTTATGATCTAAAAAGATGTCAATATGAACCCCATATAGATAATGCCGTCAAATTTTTAATGCGAACACCACAACCAATAATTCCAAATCATGAATCAGATAATTCCTCTTATGAAATTTCAACTTCCTAGAAGCATACGCTACCACCTTTCCATGCTAAATCAACACAAAACCAAGTCCCACACAGGACGTATCACAATAAACCATGAATCCATCACTGCCTTGGGTAGGGTCAAAAATGGAGTGGAAGTCAATTTATCTTTCAGCTTCTCAAAACTCCCTTCACAAGTATCGATCTATAGAAACTTCACCTTTTTCTGAGTCAACTTAGTAAATGGTGCAGCAATTAATGAAAAGCTATCTACAAACCTCCAATAATAACCCACTAAACCCAAGAAGCTCTGAATATCAATTGGAGTCATGGGTCTAGGAAACTTCTTAATCACTGTAACCTTCTGTGTATCTGCCATGATCCCTTCACTAGAAATAACAAGACCCAAAAAAGTAACAGCATTCAACCAAAACTCACACTTAGAAAACTTAACATATATTGTTGATCCTTTAAGGTCTGCAACACAACATAGAGGTGATTGGCATAATCCAACTCACTCTTCGAATATACCAAAATATCATCTATAAACACAATCATAAATAAATCCAGAAACTGATAGAATACCTGGTTTATGAGATCTATAAATTCCATCAGGGCATTGGTTAACCCAAAAGACATAACCAAGAACTCAAAATGCCCATACCAGTTGAGAAAGAAAGTCTTAGGGATATCCTCCTCCCTAATCATTAGTTGATGATAGCCCAAATAGAGGTTAATTTCAGAGAAACACTTAGCACCCTAAAGCTGGTTGAACCAATCATCAATCCTAGGAAGAGGGTACTGATTCTTCATAGTTACCTTGTTTTACTGGTGGTAATCAATACATATCCAAAGAGAACCATCCTTATTACACATAAAGAGAACAGGATCACCCCACGGAGACACTAAGGAAGATAAAATTCTTGTCAAGAAGATCCTTCAAATTCTCCTTAAGCTTTTTCAACTCAGTCGGAACCATTCTATAAGGAGGGATAGAGATAGAACGAGTGTCATTATAAGATCAATCTCAAAATCAATTTCCCTATCAAGAGGAACACCAGGAAGATCATTAGGGAAAACCTCATGAAATTCACTAACCACGACAACAGATTGTAAAGAAGGACCCTTCGAGTTAAAATCTTTAACCCAAACCAAATGATAAAGACACCCCTTGAAAATCAATTTCTAGGCTCTAAGATAAGATATGAACCTTCTCTTAATCACTAGGGATCTCCCTTTCCACTCAATAACCAGCTCATTAAGGAATTTAAAGATGACCTTATAGGTATGACAATCTAAAGAGGCATAGCATGAGTGCAACCAGTCCATACCTAAGATAATATCAAAGTCTAGCATGTCTAATTCAAACAGATCCATCAAGGTTTCCCTACCACCAACAGATATTACACAACCCTTATAGACCCTTCTAGCAACCATTGAGTCACACATTGGGGTAGAAATAAAAAAGAGGTCTGAAATACACTCAGGACCAAAACCAAAATGCATAGCCACAAATGGGGTCACATAAGAAAGAGTAGACCCCGAGTCAAGTAAATAGTATAAATAATAAGAGAAGAGTTTTTACATACCAGTGGCGATATTAGGGGATGCCTCAGACTCCTGACGAGTAGTAATAGCATAGAGGAGGTTCTGACCAGTACCGAAGCCAGAAGTGGCACCTTTTGGGCAAGAGTTAATGAAGTAGAAATAGGAACCTTATTGGCCCCAAAAGCAACTTTGGAATGATAATTCCTCTACAAATGACCAATTTGACCACAACTAAAACATTGATTCTTTCCCTCATCATAGAAAACACAATGCGTTTGACCATAAAATATGTAAGAAGGATATGATAGAGCTGACTGGGCCCTACTAACCTAAGATTGGGCACTTTGTGCTCTATAACTATCACCACTCTAAAAATGATGATCCTTGAATGACTTTAGGTAAGGTGCACTAGCTGTCGAAAAGGATCCAAAGTTGCCCCACTTCTTCTTCGACCACTTTCCACTCTGCTGTTAACCTTCACCTTAATCTAAATATCAGAATTTCCTACTCTATCTCTTTCATATATCTGGTTGCCTCTTTTTTCCTCCTCAACCTATTGAATATATACTACCAGTTGAGAGATGTCCATATCCTTGTTCAACAAGGCAGCCTTTCTCTCTAAAATCAACTCACAAAATAATCTAGAAGCAAGTTTCCTTATTCTAGGCCCTATGCTAGACACTAGCTTAGGAGCATATCATAATAGCTAATGAAACTTTAAGGCATACTCTTTTACTATCATCCTGCCTTGCTTTAAATTCACAAATTCCTCAACTTTCACTTCCCTTAACTCCTGAGAAAGAAGCGGTCCAGAAAAGCAGTAGAGAAATCATCCCACAAAGTAAACTCAGCATCATCACCCCTAAGCCTCTCTCACTACTCATACTATTAGTACGCTACATCCTTCAACTGATAAAGAGTAAATTTCACACCCCCTACTTCAGTAGCATGTATAACCCGAAAGATCTTCTCTATCTCATCTATAAAATTTTGAGGATCCTCTTCAACCTTAGTACCAGTGAAATTCGAAGGGCTCAGTCTCATAAACTGGCCAACTCTAGTTGCCTCAAATAAACTCCTTGTTATACTAGCAGGACCCATCTGATATGAATGAGATATCACCAACTGGGTCAACATACAAATGGACTGTCGAAACTCAGCATTAGTAATATCTCCCTAAGGTGGTTGAGTATGAGTGCCACCAGCTGGAGAAATATTAGTGGAGAACTCCATGGGGATAATTAGAAGCAGCAACCCTAGACCGGGTCTATACCCCATAAGTTGGACGAGATCCTGCAATATTGTCCTCAAGAAGGATAGATGAGTTCCCATAAGGTTCAGATCATTTGGTAGGCATGATCTAAAAGGCAAATAAATAGTAGTAAGAGGAATCCAAGGACTTAGATTCTATAGCCCAAAAATATGACAATAAAAAAGGAAAACATTCCTAAATGCCTCGTATCCACTTAATTATAAGTGTGGTGCGCTACACACCCCTGAAAGAGACTCTACTTAACATGGCTTTATGGACACCCCATGACACTAAAACCTAGGCTCTGACACCAACTTTGTCATAACCCGAACCAGGTTCTGGTCATGATAGGCATCCCAAGTCCACCAAGGATCAGAGATGACCCCTGAAATAATTCAAATACAACCAATAACACCTAGCAGCGGATGAATACCAATGAAAGATAAAATATAATAAGAAATCTAAGAAAATGTATATTGGATCAATATCTGAAAACATCCACAATACCCAAGTCCGCAGTATCCATAAAGCCTCTAACAAAATCGAGTACCAATAGAGTGTTGGGACATGGCCCCGACCACAGCCAAAAACAAATATGAAACAAAGTCTATGACATCATGAACCAAACATAAAATAAAGTCTTCTGAAGTATGGAAACCACAAACACCTGATCATTGTGCAGGAGGAGAAGAAGTATGGCCAGTTTCTGCAGTGCGTGAGGATACAATGTCTGAAGACTGTTAGCGGTTGGAGAGCTAGTATGTAACTAAGGGATAAGGGAACAAATAATGCCATAGATAATAATTCAGAACTAGTTAAATTGTATAGCTTGACAGTCATAAACTATCCATGGGCTATATGGGTTCAATTGTAACCCCCTAATCAAGCCCTAATGCGTGTATCTTAAAATATCATAGAAGGTTGGGGATTTCGATGTACCCTTCACTAACTATGATAAATTTATATATATACAGTTAGGGGATTAATTTGTACCCCACAAGCACATGGTCTTCAAGACCAACCCTTACATCAGAAAAAATGACTTTCCAATCTCAGTTCTTCAGACACACACCTTCATGGCTAGTTATACAACCCGTTTTAAGCCTAATTAAAACATTTAGCATATAACCTATTTACCAAATTTCAGGAGTTAATCATAAAGGCATTAATAAGTGTTATCATCATACTAATTGTAGCTTACAAACAATGACAATAATCCAACACCTAGGGGATTCCTTCGTACCCTGCAGACTCCATTATTAAAATAACTTAGGGGATTCCTTCGTACCCCACAAGGTTTTTATAAATTATTCACTTGGAGGATTTCTTCGTACCCCATAAGGTTTTCATAAATCATTCACTTGGGGGATTCCATCGTACCCTACAAGGTTTTCAGAACCATCCTTAACCATTAACCATTTATGCCATGCATTGGTTTTAAGGAAGTAAACCAAACCAATCATTTCCATACCAATGCATTAATACAAGTGAGAAAACCAAACTAGGTGACAAAATCATATTCATTGATAATTTCACAAATAAGTTGAGGGCACATTATTTCCAAACCATATACCAAAGCAAAATCATCAAATTAGGGATTAACCATGACCCCTCCAATTAATTATGTTATGACCCGAACCGGGGCCCTGATCGTGATGAGTATTTTGAACCATCAAGGCCCGAAACACCCCTTATCTATCTGGTAATCATGCATATGACTTATATGAAAAAAATACAGAAGATACACTATATAATAGAAACATGGTCAAGAATCATATGAAAACAATAATGGGGAATAATGTCCCACAGTCTCAATCAACATCTCTATAACATCTGCGAAATCTCTACTATATGACTGAAACAAATATCTATGTGAAAATTGGGACAAGGCCCCCAGTAGACCCAAAACTAATAAATGATAAATGAAACTACCAGATATCAGGCCTTCCGAAATATAGAAGGCTCACTAAGTGACTCTGTGAATCTGTCTAAGGAAATCTACTGATTTTTTGGACCCCTAGACTGTGCCTCCGATCTTGGAAGGGAAGGGGGTCAATACAAAAGTACTGGTACACAGAGATATCAAAACAAAACATAATAGTTTTACAAAATATAGTTGAGAGCCATTATAAAGCAGTTTCATATCAAATCATTTGAAAACACATTGGCGTAATGTAATTGTTTTCAGCAACAATACAATGCAGCTGAGCTAGGTAGAATACCCTACATATCACATTTACACCAACTGTCAAACCTCGATTGTCATAGAGATTAGAGTATAAGTGAGGGAAAGACACATAAGATCACATAGCAGGGTGTCTCGACACAATGGTTGTGCACTAGATCACAAAGCAGGACTCCTAACCATAGTTCCAATTTG
The DNA here is from genome assembly GCF_002878395.1 of Capsicum annuum. Classification (NCBI taxonomy): domain Eukaryota; kingdom Viridiplantae; phylum Streptophyta; class Magnoliopsida; order Solanales; family Solanaceae; genus Capsicum; species Capsicum annuum. The sequence goes on from NC_061121.1 coordinate 67,594,523, forward strand.
GGAATGGCATAAAGTCAGGTACGCAAGATCACAAAGCATGGTACAAAGTTCCCATGTCGGCAAACACGGTTTCCAGCAATGAGCCCTTACACTGAAATGCCTTCTTCGGGCATCCACCTATCTCATGTAAAATCAATGCATTGAAATTTCATCTGATTCAATCACATATCATATTCTATAGGGTATCGTCATACCCAAATTGCAAGCCATCAATATCACATTATTATTTCATGTAACTATTATATTTATCATATTTCAACACAATAAACCTCTCCTTGAAAGTCGAAAATCATATCCACTTTTAAAATAGTTCATGTCATACTTGTCAAGATGATTTCAAATAATTCACATCATATGAAAATTTCAAACAATTTCATATCAAGAGAGGGGTTTCATATAATACATGCTCTCAAGTTAACATCTTTTGAATCACAAGCATATGCATATATAATATATCAAATCACTTCGAAAATAGGCCTAAAGACCAAATCAATATCATAAAGATGCTTGAAACATGTTTATATTCATAATTTCAAAACTCTCATTTTTAAAATATGAATTTTTAAGCCCATGAGATTTTTGAGATAACCCCACGTACCTCTATATGCGAATATGATAGGTGCTTCTTGAAGCCTACATTGCGGGGATTCCAAATTTTCAATTTATTTTGAAAACCCATGGTTGAATCTTGAGTTGTTGGGGTTTTTATTTTGAAACCCTAAAGGGTGTTCTTGAGAGAAAATTTGAGAAAAAGATTATATTTTGATGAATTGAGGGCTACGAAATTTGGGTGAGGTGAAATGACTAAAATGCCCCTAAGAAAACAAACAAATTTAAAACTGTCCCTCAGTTGATAAGCTGATAGGCTAAAGTAAAACGGGTATAACTCCTTACTCAGATGTTGGATTTGGATGAAACCATTTGAGTTAGAAACAACACTCAAAGATCTTTCATTTGATAGGTATCATCTCTCCTAATTCATTATATTCAGAGAGTTATGATCATTTGAAGTTGACCCTGAAATACTGAAAACTGGGCAATAGGCTATGCGTTTTGCTACTATTTTGAAATCCAAACACAGCCTTATGTATTTTGAAAAATTCCAAAACTTATCCGAGATGTACTATGATCTTGCCCGATCGTAATGCAACTTGAAAATCTAAAAATGAATATCGGGAAGGTTGAAAAGTTGTCTCCCGAAGATTGCCAGCTAAAATGACTCTAAGTCCTCATTACACTTAGAAAAATATTCTAGTTGTTAGCCCCTCAAACATAACACTAAAAATGAAATCGACTCGAGAATTTTACGGGACATTATGATAGAAGTGTTTACCACACATTTTTTAATAAATAATAATTTAGTTCGGGTCTATATACATAGGAACGATGGTCTAAACTCTAGCCCGAAAATATGGGGTGTTACATTATCTCCCCCTTGGGATCATTCATCCTCGAATGATGGGTAGGAACATATTGAAGCTTAGAGGTAAGGAATAATATAGACATGATATGTTTCTCTTAGAAAGAAAACACTGATATGAAACATGACTATAAGGCTGGAACTACTGATGTTCTAAATTCTTATACCAGACGTGCATATCTGATGCATGGAATACACGACTGAAGCTATTCATAATCTGAATTCTTCTAATGAACGTGAATATTTGATGCATGGATCTGTGACTGAGTTATTCTCATGAACGCAGGACTAAATACACTGATAAGCTGAAATTTTTCTATTGAACATGCATTTCTAATGCATGCATATCTGACTGAACTGACGTATGAATGTATGACTGAATACGCAATGATAGCTGGTGCGATGCTTGTAATAAGAATCTATGCATGCAACTGAATGAGGTGTCTCCCCCTTGGGATCCTATGTCCCTTTATGATTGCTCAATTAACTAAGTGTAACGCCTCAAAAAATGGGACCCGGAGCATCACATGGTGCTTGAGGCTACGAGTAGCCCCAAGCTAACCCTTTGAGCCATTTTCATTCAGTTCAATACAAATAAATGGGGTTTCTATAAATAACCCTCAAATATCAACAGAGTAATCATCATCCAAGAATAAAAAAATTTCAGAAAGATAACAAAATATGACTTATTAGTCAACTCCCAACATCTATAGTAGTCTAACAAGCCTCTAAGAAAATCAATAAAACCAGCGAGCCATTGAGAGATGCCCCAACTGACTCATACTCAGTTATCAAATGTAAACAATTTCGTGAAACCAACATCAGACATCACACCCTCGGAACATGAGGACTCACCACAACAGAGGATGTAGAACAGCGTGCCTGAAGAATCACTGTCGAACCTGGAACTAAGCACCTGAACCTATATTCTGAGAAAATGCAGCCCACATCCAAAGATATGGGTCAGTACCAGGGAAAGAAACCGAGTATATGGGGGTGTATGCAGTTGTATAAACATCATAATCATAAATATTTATAAGAAATATGCAGGGTGTATGAAAGACTCACATAGCCCGAAGAAAATCATCATAATCATGAGAGGATGAAATAAGTACAATAACACATGTGAGTCATCATATAATTTCTCAATCACATTCAGTTCATCAAGAATATCAATTCTCATAATGTAAATATCATTTAAATCTTTTGAAAGAATAACTTTCACAATTCCAGTTTTAAATCACTTCATAATTCACCATAGACACAAGGAAACACACACACTGGTAGATCCTATAACCGACATAAACCATGTGAGCTACATGGAGTCCAACGTACAACCCACGTTGGGGAGAGACATCCTATCCTTGCCATTGGAGTAGGACTATCGATATCAAATCCACACAAACTAGTGATCACTATATAAATTAGCCTCAGGCTCACTCCTATGGGGGAACGTAGTTCTAGGGAAGTAAGGTCGCTTTATACCTCCGACTCGGTGCTAAAGATTTCTCCCGGACTTAGCTCAGATCACTTCAAAAACAATCCACAACAAAATAATTTTAGTAATATATAAATATACATTGGGAGCCATCATGCTTCCCATCTATCAAAATCAACCACGTTGTGGATTTCTTTCACACTCGTGTTCAAAACAACACCGTTAAGACCAAAAGGTCAAATTGTTTAAAATATCTCAAATATTCAACATCAACGTGCTTATAACACACACTTTCTCAAAAAAACACAATTTTCAATGGGGATTCACGACCCAAATATCAAAATCATGATAAATATCATTTAAGATTCATGCTTTATATCTCCACACATGTAAATTCATCTTTCAAAATCATAAACATCAAGATTTTATAATAATCATCATAAGATATGGGTTCATGCTTCAAATTCATAAAAGTCAAATAAAAATCATTCCTTTGTAAAGAAAATTACTTTTGGGCACAAGAACGAAAGAGAGTTCTTATTGAAAAACCCCACATACCTTGAATGATGAACTTTAGATCGATACTCATTTTTGAGATGTTAATCGTGCCTTTGAATGATGGTTCTTGGAGTTCTTGAACTAGGAACTTGGAATCTTGAATAAATTTGCAGAATTAATGGTGAACTTTGGAGGTTGTTGAAGTTGGATGTAGGAGCTTAGGGTTTTCTTTTTGAGGGAATTTGATGAAATATAACATATAATGCTTCTAATAGGCTTTAATATAGGGTTTGGATGGATTTTGGGTGAGGGGGAATGACCAAAACGCCCCAAAAAATCAAATAATTCTCGAATCTGTCCTTTGGTGGACTGTTTTGATAGTCTAAAGTTGATCAACCATAACGTTTTACTTCGATATCTAAATTGGATGAAACCAATTTCATTAGAAAGAGAACTCTCATATCTTTCCGTTGATATATAGTATCTCACCTAGATCATTATGTACGAGGATTTATGATCATTTGAAGTTGACCCAAAAATTCACTTTTGTTAGGCTGAAGTAGATCGACCATAACTTTTTTCTCCGATAGACAAATTGGATGAAACCAATTTCATTGGAATGAGAACTCACAGAGATTTTCGTTAATATATAGTAGATCACCCAGATCATTATGTACAAGGATTTATGATTGTTTAAAGTTGGAGAAAAAATACGCTAAGCCTCAGTACTTTTTCCTGCACGTTTTACTGTTCACTCCTATTCACAGTTCGATTGGAATGTTCATAACTCGTCGCTCGGGTGTCCATTTCGGATGATCCACATATCGTTGGAAAACTTATTCGATACTCTATGAAATGGTGGGTCATAATCTAAGACATTCGACACGGAAAAATTTATAATTCATTCTAGAAGATAGAACCCAAAATGTTTACGCACAAAGTTTTAACCAAAAATTTCCTGGGGTATTACATCATCCCCTCTTGGAAACATTCATCCTCAAATGATGCTAGACATGCCAATATTAGATAGGGAATAGAACATACAGCTTAAACCTTTCGTTAGACTTATCACCATATCGTTTCTCACTCTAAATGCAACATAGAATTCATAAATTCAAGAAACTACAGCTGAACACATAATAAATGACAGCTGAACTGCTGCAACTTTTATCAAAAGTGCATGATTTAGGAAAGAACGGTACCTTCAGCTTGATCAGAGTTAACGGAAAATAGGTGCGGGTACTTGGATCGCATATCTGCCTCAGCTTCCCAAGTTGCACCCTCAACAGATTGGTTTCGCCACAACACCTTGACCAAGGGAACTTCTTGTTTCCTTAGTCTTCGGACACTGAAATCAAGAATCTCAATAGGAATCTCATCGAAAGAAAGATTTTCTTGAATGTCAGCACTCATAGAGGAATCCACTACCATAGCATCGCTAATATGCTTTCTAAGCATAGAGACATGGAATATTGGATGAACAGAGGACAACTTGGAAGGCAACTCGACCTCATAATCTACCTTACAACACGGCTAAAAATTTTATAAGGACCAACATAACGGGGACTAAGCTTCCCCTTCTTTCTGAATCTCTTCACCCCCTTCATAGGTGAAATTTTCAAATACACTAGGTCACCAACTTCAAACTCAAGGTCTCTCTTTCTAACATCCGCATATGACTTCTTACGACTCTGCACAGTTTTCAACCTTTCCCTAATCAACTTAACTTTTTCCATAACCTCAAATACCAAATCAGGACCACTCACAGCCGCTTCACCCACATCGAACCAACTTATGGGTGATCTACACTTCCTCTCATATAAAGCTTCTAACGGAGCCATGCCAATACTAGAGTGAAACTGTTATTATAAGCAAACTCTATCAATGGTAAGTGATCATCCCAACTTTTCTTGAAGTCAAGTGTACAAGCTCTCAACATATCCGCTAAGGTCTGGATGGTCCACTCAGCCTGAACATCGGTGTGCAGATGAAAAGAAGAACTCAAAAGCACTTGGGTACAAAGACCCTTCTAAAAAGCTTTCCAAAATTATGAAGCGAACTGAGTACCCCTATCCGAAATAATAGACAAGGGAAATCCATGCAGTCTGACTAGCTCTCGGATATACAATCTAGCGTAATCCTCAGCAATATATGAAGTATGAACAGGCAAAGAAATGAGCAGACTTAGTCAACCTACCAACCACAACCCAAATGGAATCATGATGGCATCGAGAAGGAGGTAAACCAATTACGAAGTCCATATTTATCTCTTCCCACTTCCAGGTAGGAATACTAAACTCTTGCATCATGCCACCAGGTCTTTGGTGTTCAACCTTAAATTGTTGGCATGTTGCACACTTAGCTACAAATGCTGCTATATTTTTCTTCATGCCACTCCACCAATAGATTTCTCACAAGTCTCGGTACATATTGGTGGCACCAGGATGAATAGAATATCCCAGCCCGTGCGCTTCATCCATAATCCTGTGTCTCAGATCATCAACATTCGGGACACATAATCTACCCTGCAATCTTAACACACCATCTCCCCCTTGGAAGAAAACCTCTACTTTCTGGTCCTTGACTGACTCCTTCAGTCTAACCAAACTAGCATCTAAGTATTGCTTTTCCTTCACTTCCGAAACCAAGGAGGATTAGGCACTACTCTGAACCCCTATACTACCTTCAGCACAGTCAAACAACCTAACCCCTAATCTAGCCAAACGATGTACATCACGAGCCAACTCTTTCTTACCTTCTACCACATGCGAAACACTGCCCATGGAAACTCTACTTAGGGTATCTGCCATAGCATTGGCCTTGCCCGGATGGTACAGCACACTCATATCATAGTCCTTTAACAATTCTAACCATCGTCTCTGCCTAAGATTCAATTCTCTCTGGGTAAACACATACTGCAAACTTTTATGATCAGTGAAAACATTAACATGGACACCATAAAAATAGTGTCTCTAAATTTTCAAAGCAAACACAACAGCAGCCAACTCAAGGTCATGGGTGGGGTAATTTTTCTCATGGGGTTTTAACTGTCTAGAAGCATAAGCTATCACCTTACCCTTTTGCATTAATATGCAACCCAACTCAACTCTCGAAGCATCACAGTACACCACAAAACCATCAACACCATCAGGCAAAGTCAAAACAGGGGCTGAAGTGAGTCTAGTCTTCAACTCCTGAAAACTCTTCTCACAAGATTCAGACCACAAGAACTTCACTTTCTTTTGGGTCAACCGAGTCATAGGAGATGCTATAGAGGAGAAACCCTCAACAAAATAGCGGTAATAGCCAGCTAAACCCAAGAAACTTTAGATATCAGCTGGAGAAATAGGTCTAGGCTAATTTCTAACAGCTTCGGTCTTTTGGGGATCAACTCTAATACCCTCGAAAGAAATGATATGACCCAGAAAAGCAACTGACCTTAGCCAAAACTCACACTTACTAAACTTGGCAAACAACTTATGATCTCTAAGGGTTTACAAGACAGTTCAGAGATGATCAGAATGTTCATCCTCACTAAGGGAGTACACCAGTATATCATCGATGAACACTATGAAAAACATATCAAGATATAGTCTGAACATTTGCAGTAACAGCTTGGGCTAGCGCCTGAAAGGCTGCCCAAAATTCAGCATCAGACACATTTTCATTCAATGGGTCAGCGGGTTGAGGATGTTGACCATCATTATTTCTTCTCACTCGACGTAGAGGCATATTTCTAAAAGAGGAGAGCATGAATCAATAGCAGAGAGAGACACTTTAAGCACGATAGACTTCTAAAAGAAAGAATCACACTTTTTCCTAAAACGCCTTGTAGCCTCTTGCTCATAGATGTGGCACGCTATACACCAATGATCAAGACTCTACTTAACGCGGCTTGTCAGACTCCCTAGGATACCTTAAAACCTTAGGCTCTGATACCAAGTTTGTAACGCCCCAAAAAATGGGTCCCGAAACGTCACACTGTGGTTGAGGCTACGAGTAGCCCCAAGCTAACCCTTTGAGCCATTTTTATTCAGTTCAACACAAATCAATGGGGTTTTCATAAATAACCCTAAAATATCAACAGAGTAATCATCATCCAAGAATAAAAGAATTTCAGAAAGATAACAAAATATGACTTATTAGTCAACTCCCAACATCTATACTAGTCTGACAAGCCTCTAAGAAAATCAATAAAACCAGCGAACCATTGAGACATGCCCCAACTGACTCATACACAGTTATCAAATGTAAACAATTTCGTGAAACCAACATCAGACATCACATCCTCGGAACATAAGGACTCACCACAACAGAAGATGTAGAACAGTGTGCCCGAAGAATCACTATCAAACCTAGAACTGAGCACCTGAACCTACATTCCAAGAAAACGCAGCCCACATCCAAAGATGTGAGTCAGTACCAGGGAAAGGAATCGAGTATATGGGGGTGTATGCAGTTGTATAAACATCATCATCATAAATATTTATAAGAAATATGCAGAATGTATAAAAGACTCACATAGCTTGAAGAAAATCATCATAATCATGAGAGGATGAAATAAGTACAATAACACATGTGAGTCATCATATAATTTGTCAATCACTTTCAGTTCATCAAGAATATCAATTCTAATAATGTAAATATCATTTAAATCTTTCGAAAGAATAACTTTCACAATTCCACTTTCAAATCACTTCACCATTCACCATAGACACAAGGAAACACACACACATTGGGAGATCCTATAACCGACATAAACCATATGAGCTACATGGAGTCCAACATACAACCCACGTTGGGGAGAGCCGTCCTATCCTTGTCATCAGAGTAGGACTATCGATATCAAATCCACACAAACTAGTAATCACTATATAAATCAGCCTCAGGCTCACTCCTACGGGGGAACGTAGTTCAAGTGAAGTAAGGTCGCTTTATACCTCCCACTCGGTGCTAAATATTTCTCCCAGACTTAGCTCAGATCATTTTAAAGATAATCCATAACAAAACAATTTTAATAATATATAAATATACATTGGAAGCCATCATGCTTCCCATCTATCAAAATCAACCACGCTGTGGATTTCTTTCACACTCGAGTTCAAAACAACTCCATTAAGACCAAAAGGTCAAATCATTCAAAATATCTCAAATATTCAACATCAATGTGCTTATAACACACTTTCTCAGAAAAACATAATTTCCAATGGGGATTCACGACCCAAATATCAAAATTATGATAAATATTGTTCAAGATTCATGCTTTATATCTCCACACATGTAAATTCATCTTTCAAAATCATAAACATCAAGATTTCATAATAATCATCATAAGATATGGATTCATGCTTCAAATTATTAAAAGTTAAATAAAAATCATGCCTTTGTAAAGAAAATTACTTTTGGGCACAATAACGAAAGAGAGTTCTTGTTGAAAAATTCCACATACCTTGAATGATAAACTTTAGACCGATACTCATTTTTTAGATGTTAATCATGACTTTGAATGATGGTTCTTGGAGTTCTTGAACTAGGAACTTGGAATCTTGAATAAATTTGCAGAATTAATGGTGAACTTTGGAGGTTGTTGAAGTTGGATATAGGAGCTTAGGGTTTTCTTTTTTAGGGAATTTGATAAAATATAACATATAATGCTTCTAATAGGCTTTAATATAGGGTTTGGATGGATTTTGGGTGAGGCAGAATGACCAAAATGCCCCTAAAAATCAAATAATTCTCGAATCTGTCCTTTGGTGGACTATTTTGATAGTCTGAAGTATATCAACCATAACATTTTACTCCAATATTCAAATTGGATGAAACCAATTTCATTAGAAAGAGGACTCTCATAAATTTCCATTGATATATAGTATCTCACCCAGATCATTGTGCACGACGAGTTATGATTATTTGAAGTTGACCCAAAAATTCACTTTTGACAGGCTAAAGTAGATCGACCATAACTTTTTTTCTCCGATAGACAAATTGGATGAAACCAATTTCATTGGAAAAAGGACTCGTAGAGATTTCCGTTGATATATAGTAGATCACCCAGATCATTATGTACAAGGAGTTATGTTTGTTTAAAGTTGGAGCCAAAATACGCCAGGCCTCAGTACTTTTTTCTGCATGTTTTATTGTTCACTACTATTCACGGTTCGATCGGAATGTTTATAACTCGTTGCCTGGGTGTCTGTTTTGGATGATCCACATATCGTTGGAAAGCTTATTTGATACTCTAAGCAATGGTGGGTCATAATCTAAGACATTCCAAATCGAAAAAATTTATAATTCATTCTAGAAGATAGAACCCAACACGTTTACGTACAAAATTTCAATGAAAAATTTCTCGGGGTATTACACTAAGATACTCGAGGAACTGAAGCGATGCATAGGACACCTACGAATTGAATCATAACTAAACATCTGAAATCTGAATCTAATGCATAACACATGAACTGATCTATACTCGCAATTACTAGTATACTCTATCTTGGAATAGTAGCATGTCTGAGATTTTGGGTAGCATGAATAAATGAAAAGACGAGAAAATAAGCCATGCAAATCTTCTTGTTAAACTGACTTACTGACTATACAGACTGAATTATGTTGGACCTTCATACTTAACTGGAGTATTCTCTTCAACACTCTCTCTAAGGAAGTTCTAGCAGTAATAGGGAGCCATGAATCTTGGGTATGGATTACACGACACCCACTAAGGAATCATCACAATGACACCATGTAGTCTGGAATATAGACATATAACTCCTAAATTAGTATAGAATTACCAGACCTTTGGCAATACAACTTCTTACTTTCAAGCTTAGCACACTTCTCGAATATCCCTTTACTATACTATTCCCTATAAATATCATATTCATTCAATTCAGCTTAAAATTCTCATATGAGCATTGACAAATTTTATTTTATTTTCTACTAATTTTTGAAATAGCTTAATCCTTACACCGCGATCAAGCCTAACTCTAAGTCACAAAAATACAACATGCTACACTACGCTATTATTCTAAATCATATGATGCCACCTTCTATACCTGTTTTAAAGATTACATCCTAAGCATAACATGCCTTAACACTTCAATGACTACTCTGAACTCTTAATATAAAGTCGCTAATGTATATTGCGACCTTCCAGTACAATCCCAAAAAGTCATTCAAGCCTATTTTATAACCACATGTTGACTTTAAGGAAACCACCCATAAATACATACTTCACATAGTTTCTAAACTATTATCAATATAACTCCCACGCGCTACCCTAACACATACACACATAAACTTTTTCACTAACCATCACGTGTATCAAAGACTTGCCCCAACTCTTACTTCATACTTGTGGCCTTATCTAAGCAAGCACACTATGATCTTCTATCAACAAGAACATTTACATCATCACCACTATCATTACATAGGGAGGGTCACTAAAAGGTTAAAACATAAGATCCTGAAGCATGAAAAGATTTTAATACGGGACTGAGCACACTATAAACAGTGAGTACATGCGTCATTAGTTGCATGACCTCAACTAGAGTTCATAACATAAGGAATGTGATTCCGACTACTTGAATGAACTTGAACTCATTATCTTGGAACTGGAAGAGTATATGACTCTCTATCATATACAAAAATCATGAACTACGATCACGAAACTGGATCATAAGGAATGAGTAAGCATCCGAATAACTAAAAACAAATACTGAGGTAGGAATGGGTTGAGATTCACCCTCACTTTCTGATGTTCTAAATCATACTGCATCATTACTAGAATCTGAGAGCCTTATTTGGTCAGTCGTTCTATCATCTCCCCCTTAGCTTCAAGTCATCATCTAGAGTTTGGGAGATCCCTTACTAGATTCTAACTGAACTACACTTACTGCACTCTAGGGTCTGAAAGAAAAAAAATGATAATACATGCATATCGTAGACTTAACCCGAATGACTACCTATTGGGATACACTCTACCTTTCCAAAGCCACCAATACTTGTTTTTATCGGTTCAACCTTCAAAACTCAAACTTAGATTCTAACACTGAACATGGCTATTTAGATCACCATATACCATCTAACTAGTCTTTCTCCACTTAACGATTCAATGGTACCACTAGCCACACAAATTATGTAATAGTCTTAGAAAAATATGCCGCAACCTCATATCACCTTGGTATACTTCTACACCATACCTACAACATTATATTTCATTACAAATCAATTTAAACTTAATCCATTTCATACACCGTTCAAGCCTATCAGATCACTTTCATATAACTAACATCATTGATAAAGAAATTATCACATCCATCTTTATGAACTTCAACTGTTCAAACTTAATGTCTAGTGCTAAACATGATTTTACAACCCAACCTTACGCATGATTCTCACTTGGAAACCATGAAATAAACATCAAGAAACACTAGAACACTAGAACTTCATAACAACAATAATCGACCTTGACCTTACGGTCTTCCTTATCATAACTCACTAGCATGTACTATTTCAACACATCAAGCCTACTAATATTTATTCCCACAAATATACATCATTAATCTCATGCCACTATTCTTACATCCACATCCTACATTAAATTCAAGTCAATGGTCTAGCATCAATCATCTACCACCAATGACGAATGCAACATAATATACTAATCTATCAAATTGGAATATTCTATCCCAAATACTTCAAAATCTGCTACATACCTTCTCATAAGTAGTACTAGTTTACAACTATCAACAAAAGAAGGTCAAGGGGTAAGGTCACATAATAGACATGATCAACCTTAATCTTATATTATAACCCCATACAATCTTTTCTACTTATACGGATTTCTCATCTCATACTTACTCACTCAATCATACATTTAGATTGTCTTCAAATTCCTCAAACAACCTTGAGTCTATAATCATAACTTACTCGCTCATATATCCATTTTCATATTCAGGCAACCAACAAATCACCCTGACTAACAACTCCTTCTCTACCTTATACTAAACTAACTCACAAGGACGAATTACCTCTTTACCAACTCAATCTCATGAAAAAAGATTCAGCCATACATATATTAAACCAATGAAAGAACAACAAGTTGGACAACAAGTTGCTAGTGAATTGAAATAGGCCTCATACGGCTTCACTAGACTTTGGTTTTGTATTTTGAACAAGAAAATGAGATGGATGACAAGGAAACTATGCTAGTGAATCGAAAGAGCCCCACACGGCTTCACTAGACTTTAAATTTTTTTATTTTTTTTTTCAAAAACACCATGATAACAGATTACATATTACAAGGGATAGAAAATTGACACATAATATTTAATGGTCTAAGAATATACATATTATTCTGTATAAATAAAAATTTGAGTAAAATACTTCCTCCATGGACTACCATACCGTCCACACACACTGCTAGCTACCATATTAGTTTATCACTATAAAGGGTTAAATTATCCTCAAACATTGGTTATTCAACTGAAATATTCATTTACACAAAATCGCCCTCACTCTGACTTCTAACTTTGTGACTTTATATCACCAACTTCTTGGTCCAATATCACTACCAATAGGTCATGACAACAACACTTTGTGCTACTATTTGGGTAGAAATAAATTTCCAATGTTTTGCTATACATTGTCCACATCTATAATAAGATTTTGAGAGGGACTAGATACACTTAATACCTTAAGCTAGAATGCACAATTCCATCAGGATCAATATTTACATCAGAATCAACATATATTGATACACTAACAGACTCTTATCGAGTCTTTGCATAATTTTTAAAATCTTATAGGACTCAATCGGAAAGGACCATATCATTTATATTCTAAACTTTTTACACTTGAATTAGCCCAAAAATGGGACATGTCTGAGAATATCAGAGTAAGGAAAGAATTTAGGATGAATTTACTTTCATATGGGTGACACCATAGCACGAATTAGAGCATGAAAGGGGAACATTCCGACTCTATTGCACAGACTAGAACATGAAGAAAGACAGACATTCCTAAACGCCTAGTAGCCTCCTTCTTATAAGTGTGGTATGCTACACACCCATAAATAAGATTCTACTCGACACAATTTCGTAGACACCCTGGGACCATGAACCGTGCTTTGATATCAAGTTTTTCACGACCCAAACCGGGGCCCTGGCTGTGACAGGTATTCCAAACCATCAAGGCCCAAAACACCCCTTATCTTTCTCGTAATCATGCATATGACTTATATGAAAAAATGTGGAAGATACACTATATAATGGAAACATGGTCAAGAATCATATGAAAATAATAATTGGGAATAATGTCCCACAATCTCAACCAACATCTCTATAACGTCAACAAAATCTCTACTACATGACTGAACTAAATATCTATGTGAAAACTGGGACAAGGCCCCCAGTAGACCCAAAACTAATAAAGGATAAATGAAACTACCAGATATCAGGCCTTTCGAAATATAGAAGGCTCACCAAGTGACTCTGTGAATCTGCCTGAGGCAATCTACTGATTTTATGGACCCCTAGACTGTGCCTCCAAACTTGGAAGGAAAGGAGGTCAATACAAAAGTACTGGTACGTAGAGATATCAAAACAAAACATAATATTTTTACAAAATTTAGTTGAGAGCCATTATAAAGCAGTTTCATATCAAATCATTTGAAAACACATGGGCATAATGTAATTGTTTTCAACAACAATGTAATACAACTGAGCTAGGTGGAATACCCTACATATCACATTTACAGCAACTGTCAAACCTCGATTGCCGCCGAGATTAGAGTATAAGTGAGGGGAAGACACACAAGATCATACAGTAGGGTGTCTCGACCCAATGGTAGTGTACAAGATCACAAAGAAGGGCTCCTAACCATAGTCCCAATTTGGGAATGACATAAAGTCAGGTACACAAGATCACAAAGCATGGTACCAAGTTCCCATGTCGGCAAACACGGTTTCCAGCAATGAGCCCTTACTCTCAAACGTCTTCTTGGAGCGTCCACCTATCTCATGTAAAATCAATGCATTCAAATTTCATCTGATTCAATCACATATCATATTCTGTAGGGTATCGTCATACCCGACTTGCAAGTCATCAATATCACATCATTATTTTATGCAACCATTATATTCATCATATTTTAACATAAGAGCCCTCTCCTTGAAAGTCAAAAATCATATCCACTTTGAAAATAGTTCATGTCATGCTTGTCAAGATGATTTCAAAAAATTCATATCATATGAAAATTTCAAACAATTTCATATCAAGAGAGGGCTTTCATATAATGCATGCTCTCAAGTTAACATCTTTTGAATCACAAGCATATGCATATATAATATATCAAATCACTTCGGAAATAGGCCTAAAAACTAAATCAATATCATAAAGATGCTTGAAACATGTTTATATTCATAATTTCAAAACCCCCATTTTTAAAACATGAAATTTTAAGCCCATGAGATTTTATAGATAACCCCACGTACCTCTATATGCAAATATAATAGGTGCTTCGTGAAGCCTATGTTGCGGGGATTCCAAATCTTCAATTTATTTTGAAAGCCCATGGTTGAATCTTGAGTTATTGGGGTTTTTATTTTGAAACCCTAAGGGGTGTTCTTGAGAAAAAATTTGAGAAAAAGATTATATTTTGATGAATTGGGGGCTACGAAATTTGGGTGAGGTGAAATGACTAAAATACTTCTAAGAAAACAAACAAATTCGAAACTGTCCCTCAGTTGACAAGCTGACAGGCTGAAGTAAATCGGCTATAACTCCTTACTTAGATTCTGTATTTGGATGAAATCAGTTTCATTGGAAATAATACTCAAAGATCATTCATTTGATAGGTAGCAGGTCTCCCAGTTCATTATATTCAGAAAGTTATGATCGTTTGAAGTTGACCCTGAAATGCTGAAAACTGGGCAATAGGCTATGCATTTTGCTACTGTTTTAAAATCCAAACGTAGCCTTATGCATTCCAAAAAATTCTGAAACTTATCCTAGATGTACTATGATCTTTCCCAATCGTAATGCAACTTGAAAATCTAAAAACGGATGTCGGGAAGGTTGAAAAGTTGTCTCCCGAAGATTGCCAGCTAAAATGACTCTAAGTCCTCATTACACTTAGAAAAATATTCTAGTTGTTAGACCCTCAAACATTACACTAAAAATGAAATTGACTCGAGAATTTTATGGGGCATTACGATAGGAGTGTTTACCACACGTATGTTAATAAAGAATAATTCAGTTCGAGTTTATAAACGTAGGAACGACGGTCTAAACTCTAGCCCGAAAATATGGGGTGTTACAAATTACCTTTCCCAGGCATTCCACAATGTTCCAAAATAATAAATAAAGTATAATTATTGTATAATAAATCGTGAGAAGCATTTAAACCAAACACATGCATAACCCTCAACCCATTTTTCAAAACCCACTATTAAACCATGAATAATAGCCAATTTTTATGCGATTAAGAAAAATATAAGTTTAAGAGAAAGAGATACATGCCTTAGACACACCACGATTTGTGAGAAATTGAGAATTTGGAACCCGAATGATGAACGTAAGTTGAAACCCTTATGCTTTATTGGGGTTTGGTGTTTGAGGGAAAAATAATCAATGTTTTATCCTAAAATAAGATGGAAATATGCTTATGTAATGTTTAAAGGTCATCTATAAGTGAAAGAACTCATTACCCTTTATCCCAATTAAAATAGAACAAAATAGCCAGAATTTATGTAGGTTTGTGGCATGGACCTCATTGCGGAGGCTATCCTCTGTGCCGCAGACCCTATCACAGAGCCCCTAGACTCCATGACACAGAGGCTACCACGGAGACTAGCCTCTGTGAAACAGCGCTATCATAGAGGCTTACTACCTCTGTGACCTAAAATTGCCCCGAACCCCATCTGAAAATTCTGAAACTCCTCAGTGTTACCCTTTTAACATCTCTAAATATAATTTGAGTCAAAAATTGATATTTAAAGCATGGGAATATTGAAAATAAAATACCCAAAATTTTAAGGGTGTTACACTTTTTTGTTTGGGTTG
The DNA here is from genome assembly GCF_002878395.1 of Capsicum annuum. Classification (NCBI taxonomy): domain Eukaryota; kingdom Viridiplantae; phylum Streptophyta; class Magnoliopsida; order Solanales; family Solanaceae; genus Capsicum; species Capsicum annuum. Next base: position 67,610,941 of record NC_061121.1, read on the forward strand.
CCTAGCTATTTCGAGCTCCAGCCAGCTCTTTTTTAGATTTCAAAAAGTTTTTCTAGATTTTAATCATTAGAACCCTAATTTAGATGACTCATATTTTATTATTTGACAAGTTTTCAGAAATATCTCACATCCATATTCTATGTGTTTGTGTTTTCAATTTAAAATTCACAAGATGTCTTTTGGATATGATATTTTTGGCTCCAAAAATACTGGAATTGAAAGTTCAAGTCATATGATCACTTTAGAACCATTAATGGGAAGTTTAAATTATTTAGCTTGGGCTTCCTCTATTGAGTTGTGGTGTAGAGGTCAAGGTATCTAAGACCACTTAAAGATTAAGGCTAGTGTGGTAGATGAAAAGGCAAAACCTAGTGAGGCTGATATGAAAGACAAAGAACAATGGGAAAAGGTTCATGCTCAATTATGTAGTCTCTTATGGCAATTTATTAATTCCAAGTTGATGTCCCTGCTTTATTTATTTCAGACATGTTATTTAGTTTAGTAAAAGGGTCGTGCTTTATACACTAATGACATATCTCCTTTTTATGATGTGATATCTCGAATGACCAACTTGAAGAAACAAGAATCTAATATGTCTACTTACTTGGGGCAGGTACAAGTATTAAGGAATTTAAAATATTAATGCCCATTATTACGGATGTTGAAAAACAACAAGAGCACAGACAGATAGTATTTTTAATTTTTACACTTGCTGGACTTTTTACTTATCAGAATTTAGTACATGATCAGATTTTAGCTAGTCCTATGGTTCCTATAATTGATGATTTATTCTCTCATCTTCTTTGTTTTGTCGTGCCTTCCAGTCTCAAAGTAATTTTGTCACCCATCATTGTCTCCTTTATTCTCGCATCTCAAACTATAAAAAACAAATATATCAGTCTATGGACAGTTACAAAGAAGGAGTTCATGGTCCACCACCCAGTTATGCTCCTATTACTGTAAAAGAACATAATGAGTTCCTTCAGAATCGAGCAAATAAGAAGAATTTTCCATAGCCTAATAAACCATCCAATAATGCTCATATTGCTTAGAAAAAGTATGATGAGTTCCTTCAGTATCGAGAAAGTAAGTAGACATCTCTATAAGTATCTACGGTTGCTCAGCTAACGCTTTTGTTGGCGGTACTTCTTTTGCTTGTGTTTCACAGTCTATTATTCTTGGATCATGGATTGTGGACTCAGGTTCTTTTGATCATATGTCTCATAACAAATCACTTATGTTAAATATTGTTTATTCATAATCTCTTCCTCCTATTACTTTATTCAATCAGATTCGAACGAAACCAAAAGGAGTTGGAAAATCCAAACCCCTATTTTCTGTCACTCTAGACTATTTTTTATATCCTTAGTTGTCATTCTAATCAGCCATTTATTAGTCATTTGAAATGTGCCATTCATTATAGTATAACTTTTTTTATGATTCTTGTCTAATGTAGGACCACAGTATAGTATAGATGATTGGCACAGGAAATGAATCACAATGCCTTTATCATCTTACCTCTTCAACTTTCTTAACAACATATTATATTATAGACCTGCCAAACCTAATTCACAAATATTTGGGACATCCGAGTCTATCCAAGCTATAGAAGATGATGCCTAGATTGTCTAGTTTGTCTAGTTTAGATTATGAGTTATGTCAACTTTGGAAACTCTCTTGTGCTACTTGTTCACATATTTTTAAGAGTCGCTTAGAGTCTATTTTCTCATTAGTTCATTCTGATGTTTGGGGTCCTAGTAGATCCATTTCACCCTTAGGTTTTTATTCTTTTGTTAGTTTCATTAATGATTTTTCAAGATGTACTTGGATTTTCTTAATGAAAGATCATTCTGAGTTATTCTCTATATTTAAAAGTTTTTGTACTAAAATACAAAATCAATTTGGTATTTCTATTCATACTTTTCAGAGTTATAATGCCTTAGAATACTTATCTTCTCAGTTTCGGGAGTTCATGACTCACCAAGGAATTATTCACCAGACATCTTGTTTGTACACCCCTCGGCAGAACAGTATAGTAGAAAGGAAGAATAAGCATCTTCTTAAGATAGCGCACACTCATCTCATTGAATTCCATGTTTCTTTGTATTTTTGGGGCGATGTAGTCCTCATATCTTGCTATCTAATTAATAGAATTCCATCATCTTCTATTCATAATCAAGTTCCCCATTCCATACTATTTTCACAGTCATATCTCTACTCTATCTCTCTCATATCTTTGGGAGCACATTCTTTTTTCATAACTTAGCCCTAGGAAAAGATAAATTATCCCTCGTACTCTCAAATGTGTCTTTCTTGGTTACTCTCTAGTTTAAAATGGGTATCATTGCTATCTATCGAATCTTTGGTGCTATCTTATATCAGCTAATGTCATAATTTTTGAATCTCAACCTTACTATATATCTTCTGATCATCCTAATATCTCTGAGGTCTTACCCGTATCTCTGATCTTACCTATACCAACCTTTGAGGAATCAATAGTTACTTCTACATCTCCAATTATAGTGCTGCCACTTCTGACTTGTCATTGCCGTCTGCGTCCAACATTAGTCCCATATGATTTATGTCATGTGTTGGACGCTGCTCCTACTATAAACTTATCTCTTTCTAGCCAATCAGTTGCACTTTAAAAAGGTATATGTTCTACTTGTAATACTCACCCACGTTATAATTTCCTAATAATCATCTATAATTACCCCTTTATGCTTTTGTATCATCTTTGTTCTTAATTTCTATCCTTGAAACTATAGATGAAGAATTTTCTCATTTAGGATGGAAGCAGGCTATATAGATAAGATGTCATCACTACATATAAGTGGTACTTAGAAGCCTGTTTCTCTTCCTGCATGTAAATCTATTGTTGGTTATCGTTGGGTTTATGTAATCAAAGTTGGTCCAGATGGTCAAGTTGATCGACTTAAGTCTCACCTTGTTGTCAAAGGATATACATAAATATTTAGGCTTGATTGTAGTGACTCTTTCTCTTTCTTAGATAAAATAACATTAGTCCATCTTTTTATATCGATTGTTGCCGTTTGTCATTGAACTCTTTATTAGTTGGACATTAAGAATGTTTTCTTCATGGTGATCTTGAGAAAAATTTTAATATGGAGCAACAACTAAGTTTTGTTGCTCAGAGGAGTCTAGTAGCATTATATGTCGATTGTACAGGTCTCTCTATTGTCGGAAACATTCCCCACCAGCCTGGTTTAAAAAGTTTAGTGCAGTAATTCAGGAGTTTGACATGTTTTGTAATCAAGCTAATCGCTTAGCATTTTATGTGTATTCTAAACCAAATCTATGTATTTATTTGGTGCTTTATGTTGATGAGAATATTATTGTAACACCCCACATTTTGGGCTAGAACAAAAACTATCATTTCTATGCATAGATGATCCAAAAGCCATAAATCCTATGCAAATTTTCCATGTTAATCAATTATGTAGTGTGGGAAATTGAATGATCTTTCTGTCGATATAACATTTGCCCAAATCCGATACCCGGGCAAGATGTTAAGGCTAATTTAAGTCCTAGCCGTAAAACACCGTCATTTTAGAGTTTGGCGTGTCGCGGAGATGGTCTATTTAACAATTTTCAAATTCCAGTAGCCTAGCGCAATTATGGCACATCGCACTGAATTTCCAGGTCCCAACCAGTGGGACAATAGGATGGCTCTGCATCACGGTGGCCCATAAAATCGAGCTCCCAATTATATTTTATGCCGTCTCATTAAGGGTATATTGGGTAATTTCCACCCCTCCTTGTCAGCTTAAACACGGGATTTTTCTCCCAAGTGACCTCATTATTCATATTTTCTTCAAAAAATTCATAAGAACACTCTCTAGGGTTTCAAACTAAAAACCCACATAACTCAAGATTCAATCGCGGGTTTTCAAAACTGATTGAAGATTTAGAATTCCCAAACCGTAGGCTTCAAGAATCATCCATCAAATTTCTAAATTGAGGTACATGAGGTTTATCCTAAAACTACATGGGCTTGTTGAAAACACCCAATTATGATTGAAAAGTCATCAAGCATGAATTTGTTAAAGAGGTTTTGAGATCCATGATTTTAGTATGCCTTATACATGTTTAATGACATTGTTATTTTGGCCTTTAGGCCTTATCCCCTTAAATTGATTTACACATATAAGGTTATGTATGAAACTTGAAATTAAAAATTTGTTTGAGAGCACAAATAATGAAAAATCCCTCTCTTGTGATAACCTTATGTTCATGATCTTATGGTGATTGATTGAAATGCATGATTTATGGCTTGAAAATAGTTTACTCAAATATCATAGTATTTTGAGCATGATTTAGAGGTTTAAGAGAGGGTGTTTCTTGATCTAAATATATTTTGTTAAAAGAAAAAGATTGCATAAGTTTAAGAGCTTTGACATTACCACCTTGCATCATTTAAAGTTTGACAAAGAGAGTTACATACATGTGTTTACATGAGTTTTAATGAAAGAGTTCTTCAAAATAATTTATTGATATGGTGGTCCCAAAATTATGTTTTGAAAACAGAGATGGAAATATGCTAAAAATAGCTCAGAGATGTGACTTGCAAGTTAATGGTATGACGATACCATATAAATGTATGCCATAATAGAATTAGAGTTTTCAGAGTATATTTTCAGAGAATTCATGTCTTAAAGAGTTAAAAATGGGCATAAAGAGAGCTAGGTAGTTGCCTGAAGAGGGCTAGAGTTCAAGTAACTCTTAGCCTAAAACTGTTATTTGCCGATCCGAGTATATTATTTTTATGCTGGAGACGGTCGTGTGGCGTAGTAGAGTCAGAGACTCCAACCATTGTAGCACACTTAGGTTGGAGGCTTCCCCATCGAGTCAATAGCAGATTTCATATAGCCCGTGGAATTTTAGAGTTGTAGGGTATACTACCTAGCTCAGAAGTAAAAGAAAGAGTGTCACAGAGTTCAGATGACTTTACAGAGTCTTTTAAAAATGCCCATGAGATTCTTACTATATGATATATTTATGAATTATTTTAAATTTCTCTCATATATGTTGAATATAAATTATTATTTTAGATTTGCTCTACATACCAGTACAACTGTATTGACCTCCTACCTCCCAGGTTGAGAGGCTCAGTCCAATGGTTCGACTAATCAGTAGAGGATTCCAAAGAGAAGTGATCTATACAGTGGTTAGCCTTTTTTGTTCCAGAAGGCCTGTTATTTCAGATTATGTTATTCTGTTGTTTTGGTCTACTGTAGGTTTTGTCCTAGTTTTTAGAATAGTTTTGAGATATAGTAAAGATTTCACAGACTGTCAGATCTTATTTAGATATTTTGAATTATAGATTTCATTCTTATGTCTTAAATCTCAGAGCTAATGACCATGTTTCCATATCAGATTGTATTTTTTCATCTCCTCTTAGTATGTAAATGTTATGCATGACTACCAAATAAAGTAGGATATTTGAGCCTTTATGGTTTGGGATGTCTGTCACGGCCAATCCCTAGTTTGGGTCATGACAAACTTGGTATCAGAGCACGGTTCATGGTCCCAAAAAGTCTGCAAAATCGCGTTGGGTAGAGTCTTATTTATGGGTGTGTAGCACGCCACACATATAATCAGGAGCCTACAAGGCATTTAGGAATGTTTTTCTTTCTTCATGTTCTAGTTCTTGCTATGGAGTTAGAATATTCCTCTTTCATACTCTAATTCATGTTATGGTGTCGTCCATACGGAATTAAAGCCATCCTAATTCTTTCCTTACTTTGATGTGCTTGGATATGTCTTATTGTTGAAGTGATTCAGGTGTAGAAGTCTAGAATTTAAATGATATAGTCCTTTCTAATTGAGCCTTATAAGATTTTGAAATTTGGCAAGGATTTGTAAATAGTCTGTTTGTGCCTGAGAGTGTATTGATTCTAGTGTGAATTTTGATTCTGATGAAACCGTGCTTTTGAGCCTGTGGTATTAAGTGTATTTAGTTCCTTTCAAAAATTTTATGTTGCAGATGCATGCTTAAGAAAGAATGAGGGTAGCAGAATATTGAAACTGTATTTTCACCCGAGTAGTAGTATAATTTAAAGTATCGGTGTCATGACCTATTGGTAGTGAGACTAGACCAAGAAGTTGGTGATACGAAGTCACAAGGTTAGAAATCAGAGTAAGGATGACTTTTGTGTAGATAAATATGTTTAGTTGAATAACTGATGTTTGAGGATGATTTACCCCTTAATAGTGATAGACTAATGTGGTAGCTAGTAGCATGTGTGGATTATATGGTAGTCTATAGGGGGAGTGTTTGACTCAGATTTTTATTCATACAGAGTAAGATATGTATTCTTAGATCATTGATTATTATGTGTCAAGTTTCTATCTCTTGTAACCTTGTTATCATTGTGTTATTGAAAATCAAAGTCTAGTAGAGCCGTGTGGGGTCTATTTCAATTCACTAGCAACTTGTTATCCATTTTGTTGATTCTTGTGTTGGTTGGAACTGGGGGTTTAAAGGCGTAATGGCAAGAAAAGTGGTAAGGGCAATTTATTGAATGCATGTATAGCCGAACCTTATTGCATGATATTGAGTTGGTATTAAAGTGATACGTCCTTGTGTGTTAGTTTAGTAAAAGGTAGAGAAGGAGTTATTAGCTAAGGTAAGTTGTTGTTTGCTCAAAGTATGAAAATTGCTAGGTTATCCAGTGCGTTATAATTATAGACACAAAGTTGTAGAATTTAAAGGTAGTCTAAATGTACGTTTGGGTAAGTAAGTGTGATGTGAGAAAGTTGTATAAGTAGATAAGGTTGTATGGGGTTATAATATAAGATTTAGGTTGACCATGTCTATTATGTGACTCTACCCTCCCCCCCCCCCGACCTTCTTTTCTTTGGTAGTTGTAAACTAGTACTACTTGTGAGAAGGTATGTAGTAGAATTTGAGGCATAACAGTGATGTCATGGAGGTGTTTTGGTTGTGGGTTGTATCTAAATAAAATGAGATATTTGGATAGAATATCCCAATTTGATGGACTAGTATATTATGTTGCATTCTTCATTGGTGGTAGATGATTGATGCTAGACTATAGGCTTGATGTGTTGAAATAGTGCGTGTTAATGAATTATAATAAGGAAAACCGTAAGGACATGATCGATTATTGTGGCTACGGAGTTCTAGTGTACTATTGTTTCTTAATGTTTTATTTCATAATTTCCAAGTAAGAATTGTGTGTAAGGTTGGGTTGTAAATAATGTTTAACCCTAGACATTAAGTTGAACAGTTGATGGCCATGAAGGTGGATGTGATTATTTCTTGGTTAATGATACTAGTTTTATAGAAGCAATCTAATAGGCTTGAACAGTGCATGCAAGAACTTGAGTTTATTTAATTTGAAATAAAGTATGATGTTGTATGTATGAAGTAGAAGTATGCCAAGGTGATATGAGGTTGCGGTATTTTTCTAAGGCTATTACATATTATGTATGGCTAGTGGTACCATTGAGTTGCTAGGTGGAGAAAGACTAGTTAGATGGTATATAGTATTCTAAATAGCCAAGTTAAGGAGTTTTGATAGATAATGTTAAGCCTTTTGACATAATCTTAATTCTTATAGTAGAGAGATATAATTTTGGAGTCGTAATGGTGGTAGACTATGACAGAGTGGTATGGTCCGACAAAGGTTTGGAGATATCCATGTTTAGTGGTAGAAAAATCTGAGTTGGTGAAAGTTTAAGATGTTATATGATAACTTTTGGGGCTATAGAAACCTAAGGGTTGAATCTTAGAAGGAGGTACTAGCATTGGTTGTTATACATAAAGATACCATCTTATAAGGTAAGTTCAGTTTTATGTGTATTGTTATATCCTCGACTCTAGAGTAAAGTGATTTCAGTTTATAACAGAGTGTATATGGTGGTCCACAGACTTAGAGTAATGGCTTAAATCTAAGGGGGAGATGATAGAACGAGTAACTAAGTCAAGTTTTCAGATGCTAATAGATGTACTAGTAAGTTGTTGAATTGGCCATGAGAAAGAATGATGTTCGATCTATTTTTATTTCAGCGGTTTACCTCAGTTATTCCGACACATACTCATGCTTTATGTTTCAGCTTCATAATCATAGCTCGTGTTCATGCATATGATAAGGAATCATGTACTCTCCTAGTTCCTAGTATGATGAGTTCCCAGTTTGTTTAGCAGTCAGAATCACTTTCCGTAAGTTATGAATTCCAAAATTCAGATCATGCAGTTCATGACTCTTGTGCACATATGATACTCTTAATGATCAGTGAAAATTTAGATTTATATCAGGTAAGTCCTCAGATTAGATCTCATTAATGAGTCCATGCCGTGAGTGCTCTATTCCTCATGCCTCAGTTGGGTATCAAGTTATGCTTAGTACTCCCCTTATGTTCCAGATCCCGATTTTCGAATTTGCAGTGATATTTTCCCTTAGGTCAAGATACTGATAATGAACAGTTGTTTAGATGGGAAAGAGTAAACATTTCTTGTTGATGAAAGATGGTTGTATGCTTATTTGAGTTAAGGCGGTAATTGTGGAGTAAGATTGAGGCCGAGTCTTTGATACATGTCAAGGTTAGTTGAAGTTTTATGCATTATATTTAGGAAAAATTGTTGTGCGCTTGTTTTATGTAAATCTACAAGTTGAAATAATTTTGAGGTGAAGTTTTGTGTATGGCTTGGTTAGTTGAGGATATTTTATGTGTATCATCTGAATAGTGCAGGAAAGTTATTATGGATAGAAGTATTAGAGAATATGAGAAATATTCTTTATGAGTGGTTGTTTAGAATTGCATATGTGGGTAAGAAGATAGGCTTGAATGTCATGTTTGTATGCATATGGATGGATGCCTTGAGTATTTGTGAATGTCTAATATGAAGTTGAAGGTGATTGCTAGTGTGGCAATAAGAATTATGCAGGAGATTAGGAATTGTGAAATGCAGGGTGTGCTAAATTCATGATTTAGACTAGTACTATAGTATTATGTGGTTCGTCTTGTGATTTTGAGTTAGGCTTGAAGATGATGATGGAATTTAGTTCAGTTTAGACATTAGTAGATGGAAATATCAGCGGCCATGTGAGAAAAATAAGTGGAATCAATAAGCATAATGTTTAAGGGGAAAGTATAGTTGAGAGAGTATTTTAGAAGTATGGCTAATCTTGAAAGTAAGAAGTTACAATGCCTAAGGTTTGGTAATTCTATCCTAGTGTACAAGTTAAATGTTTATATTCCATGCTAAAGAGTAGTGTCATTGTTGTGATTCCTTAGTTGGATGTCTTGTGTAACTCATGTCAGAGATTCTTTGCTCCCTAATGCTACTAGAACTTCTTTAGAAAGAGTGTTGAAGAGATACTCCAGTTAAGTATAAGTGTCTAGTATAATTTAGTTTAACAGTCAGGCAGACAAGTTACTGTGGTTTTCCACCTTTTTACCCAGTCCTACTATCTAAAGTCCAATGCGTATGACCATCCCAAAGGATAATCTATTCCATCCGTTTAAGTTGCGGACTCAGTCCAGTCCAAGCATCATGTTTCAGATTCAGTTATTTAGTCATGACTCAGTTCATAAGAGTTCAGCACATAATCTCAAATTTTTCCAGCTATTTTAGCTGAGATAGTGTAATACCTTTGTACAATCTAAATCTTGTTGCCTCATGAATCGCACTTGCCTAAGTTATCTCTTCCAAATCCAATGTGTGTGATTTGAGCATAAACTTTTTAGGGAAAATCCTAAACTCTCAACATGAATCAGCTCCTTAAAACAAGTAAGGGCAAGTCAGCTCAGAATTCAGTTTCATGATAGAAGTTTAAATGTTCCAGATTAGTTATATCCTTTCTTAGAAGACACACCAGGTTTGCGTTATTCCATACCTTTAAGCTTCAACGTTTCTACCCATAATTCGGAGATGAATGATCCTAAGGGGGAGATAATGTAACACCCCGCATTTTGGGCTACAATAAAAACCATTATTTCTATGCATAGATGATACAAAAGACATAAATATTATGAAAATTTTCCATGTTAATCAATTATGTAGAGTGGTAAATTGAATGAGCTTTCCGTCGATATAAGATTCGCCCAAATCCAATACCCGAGCAAGACGTTATGGCTAATTTAAGTCCTAGTCGTAAAACACCATCATTTTAGTTCTTGGCGTGTCACGGAGGTGGTTTATTTAACAATTTTCAAATTCTAATAGCCTAGCGCGATTATGTCATGTCGAGTTGAAGTTCCAGGTCCTAACTAGTGGGACAACGCGATGGCTCCGCATTACGATGGCCCATAAAATCGGGCTCCCAGTTATATTTTATTCAATCTCATTAAGGGTATATTGGGTAATTTCCACACACACACCCTTGTCAAGTTAAACATGGGATTTTTCTCCCAAGTGATCTCATTATTCATATTTTCTTTAAAAAATTCATAAGAACACTCTCTAGGGTTTCAAACTAAAAACCCACATAACACAAGATTCAATTGCGGGTTTTCAAAACTGATTGAAGATTTAGAATTCCCAAACCGTAGGCTTCAAGAATCATCCATCAAATTTCTAAATTGAGGTACATGGGGTTTATCCTAAAACTACATGGGCTTGTTGAAAACACCCAATTATGATTTAAAAATCATCAAGCATGAATTTGTTAAAGAGGTTTTGAGATCCATGATTTTATTATGCCTTGCATGTTTAATGACATTATTGTTTTGGCCTTTAGGCCTTATCCCCTTAAATTGATTTACACATATAAGTATATGTATGAAACTTGAAATTGAAGATTTGTTTGAGTGCACAAATAATGAAAAATCCCTCTCTTGTGATAACCTTATGTTTATGATCTTATGGTGATTGATTGAAATGCATGATTTATGGCTTGAAAATAGTTTACTAAAATACCATAGTATTTTGAACATGATTTCGAGATTTAAGAGAGGGTGTTTCTTGATCTAAATATATTTTGTTCAAAGAGAAATATTTGCATGAGATTAGGATCTTTGACATGAAGACCTTGCATCATTTAAAGTTTGACAAAGAGAGTTGCATACATGTGTTTACATGAGTTTTAGAGAAAGAGTTCTTTCAAATGATTTATTAATATGGTGGTCCTGAATTTATGTTTTGAAAACAGAGATGGGAATATACTAAAAATGGCTCAGAGATGTGACTTGCAAGTCAATGGTATGACGATACCATATAAATGTATGCCATAACAGAATTAGAGTTCTTAGAGTATGTTTTCAGAGAATGCATTTCTTAAAGAGTTAAAAATGGGCATAAAGAGAGCTAGGTGGTTGCCTGAAGAGGGCTAGAGTTCAAGTAACTCTTATCCTAAAACTATGATTTGTCGATCCGGGTATATTATTATTATTATGGCAACCGTTGTGTGGCGTAGTAGAGTCAGAGACTCTAACCCTTGTGAAACACTTGGGTTGGAGGCTTCCCCTCCGATTCAATGACGGATACCATATAGCCCATGGAATTTCAGAGTTGTAGGGTGTACCACCTAGCGCAGAAGTAAAACAAAGAGTGTCACAGAATTCAGATGATTTTACAGAGTCTTTAAAAAATGCCCATGAGATTTCTTACTATATTATATGTTTATGAATTGTTTTAAATCGCTCTCATATATGTTGAATATAAATTATTATTTTAGATTTGCTCTGTGTACTGGTACATCTATATTGAACCCCTACCTCCTAGGTTTAGAGGCTCAGTCTAAGGGCCTGACTAATCAGTAGAGGATTCCAGAGAGAAGTAATCCGTCTAGTAGTGAGCCTTCTTTGTTCCAGGAGGCCTGTTATTTCAAATTATGTTATTCCGTTGTTTTGGTCTACTATGGGCCTTGTCCCAATTTTCAGAACAGTTTTGAGATGTAGTAGAGATTTCGCAGATTGAGTCAGTTTTTATTCAGATGTTTTGAATTGGAGCTTTCGTTCATATGTCTTAAATCTCAGAGTTAATGACTATGTTTCTGTAGCAGATTGTATTTCTGTATCTTCTCTTATTATATGAATGTTGTGCATGACTACCAGATAGAATAGGACGTTTGAGCCTTCATGGTTCGGGATGTCCGTCATGGCCAGGCCCTAGTTCGGGTCGTGACAGTTATCACCAACAATGATCAAGATAGCATCACTAATTTAAAGCAACATTTCCTTCAATATTTCCAGACTAAAGACCTCGACAGACTAAAATATTTTCTAGGTATTGAGGTTGCTCAGTCCAAATCAGGTATTGTTATTTCTTAATGCAAGTATGCCTTAGACATTCTTAAGGAGATAAGAATGATGGGATGTAGACCCATTGACATTCTTATGGATCCAAATGCTAAACTTCTGCTAGGATAGTGGAGCTATTCAGTGATTGTGAAAGGTATAGGCAGTTAATTGGAAAGTTGAATTATCTCACAATGACTAACCCTGGCATATCTTGAGTGCTGTAAGTTAGTTTATGACTTCCCCCTGTAATAGTCATTGGGATGTAGTTGTTTGTATTTTACGATTTATAAAGTCAGCTCCAGGTAAAGAACTACTCTTCGAGGATTGAGACTAAGAGAATATCATTGGATATGGATATATTGATTGTGCATGATCACCCTCTAATAGACATTCTACATTTAGATATTGTGTTTTAGTAGGAGGTAATTTGGTGTCCTTGAAGAGTAAGAAATAGAGTATGGTTTCCCGATCTAGTGCAAAAGCAAAATATCGAGCAAGGGTTGTAACAACTTGGGAGCTAGTTTGGATCAAATAGTTGCTAAGAGAACTTAAATTTGGATAAACCAATTAGATGTTACTTGTGTGTGATAATCAAGAAGCCCTTCATATCGCATCAAATCTAGTGTTTAATTAGAGGACTAAGCATATAGAGATTGACTGTAACTTCATCAGAGAAAATATACTCTCCAGAGATATTATTACAAAACTTGTGAAGTCAAGTGATCACCTAGCAGATATCTTTACCAAGTTCCACACCAATCCTCGTATTAATTCTATTTATAACAAGCTAGCTACATATGACTTGTATGCACCAGTATGAGGGGCAGTGTTAGAATATGAGTAGGAATAGGAATAGTAAGTAAAATCCAACATAGAAAAGGATTGTACTATAGTGACTATAAATAAAATATCAATGTAATTATATAGATACACAATTTTTATAATGTTTTTTCTCCATAATTTCTCATAGGTATAAAGATTTATTATGATTTTATAGTATCATGTCTAAGGAATATTGATTGTTTGTCAATTCTTCTATGAATCAGACTGATCTGTGGCAGCCTTATCGCTAAAATATTCTCTCTTTTTTATTCAATGTGATTTACCCGGATAACTTGTTATGGTTGTATGATATTTCCGTCATATTTAACAGCTTCAAGCTCGTTAAAGTGTTGGATTTGGAATCTTTAACCTTTGGTGGTACTTTTCCTAGTGAATTGCAATTTCTAATTCATTTAAAGTACTTTGTTGCTCAAACTTGTGGAATTTTAATACCTTCTTCTATAGCTAAACATTGGAATCTTGAAACATTTGTCGTAAGAGGATTCAGAGGCGAGGTGATATTACCTAGTTCAATTCTACGAATGGTTAAGCTGAGTAATATACATGTAAACCATTGTGCTTCATTTAGTTTGAATGAGAACATGGGTGAATCACTTTCTAACTCTCAATTAGATAATATGGAAACCTTTTCCACTCCACATCTCTCTTATGGCGAATATAAAGAGATGATATTGAGACAGATGCCAAAATTGAGAAAGCTGAGTTGCATATGTTCAGTGACATTTGGTTATTTAGAAAAAGTGAAGGGAAGTTATATTTGATTTTCCATATTAGAGTTTCTAAGTCATCTTGAATCCCTTAAGTTTGTCTCCAACTATCCAACCAAATTTCTGCGTCTTCAGTTTTTCTTCTAGACTAAGGGAATTGACTGTGTCAAAGTTTCTTCTACCATGGAGTGAAATCTCTCCTATTGAAGAACTTACTAACTTGGAGATTCTTAAGTTACTACTCAGAGCCTTTGAAGAGGATGAATGGAAATTGAAAGATTCATAGTTACCTGAACTCAAATACTTAGAATTGGTTGACCTCAGCACTGTACATTGGTCTGTCTCTAAGGATTCTTTTCCTATGCTTGAATGTTTGGTTTTAACCAAATGTAAGAGAATTAATAAGATCCCTTCACATTTTGATGACAGTGTATCTAAAAAGAGCATTAAAGTAAACTGGTGCAGCTAGAATGTTGCTAATTCATCTTATGAAGTTCAAACAACACAATGTGAAAACATGGCAAATAATGCATTCAATGATATAATACAGCCTCAAGATTGGGCAAGAAATTCATCTCCTTGACTCTTTATCTGGTATGTTCTTTCCATGTTCATCTGAGTACATTATTCATTTTTTACACCACATCATATTTATTATTACTTATTCCATTTACATGCTCATAGTGAAAAGAAGAGGGACAAAAAAGAAGGTTGTGTTATATTCTTAAATTTGAGTTCCCTTTCTGGCTTAAAATTTAGAGAAGAGTAGGAATGGCAATGGGGTGGGGCAGGGTGGGTGTGGGGCAGGTTTACGTGTGAGTGGGGTGGGGCAAGTTGTAATAAATGCACTTGCGATGCGGGACAAACTTAAAAAAAAAAAATTATGGTGTGGTGCAGGTCAGGTCGGGTTAGGGTATTAAAAATTAAAAATTAGCACATTGGACAATAAATCCGACTCTTTCCTCTTAATTCTCATCTCTAAAATTAGTATTTAAGGCACAATCGTCTTACTCTCACTGTCTCAGATTATAATTTCAAAGATGGAATTCGATACAACGCTCAACGGTGATTTCTTCTTGTTTTCTCTGTTCAATTGTTTTTGCTACTTTTTTTTCTTGTTTTCATCTTACAACGAGTTACTGTTCAATAAGCTCTTATTCTTCACGGTGAGACTCTTTTGCTTATTTTCTCTTATTTGCTATAAAAATCAACATTATCTTACCATTTTGAGTGAGTTTGCGCTGATTTTGCTGTAAAAGATTCAAGATCTCTTCATTGTTGAGGAGATTTGTGCTGACCCTTATGCTAATTTTCTGTTATTTGCTGTAAAATTCAAGATTTATTTCTTTCTTGAGTGAATTTATGTTGACCCCTTTGCTTATTTTGTGTGTTTATTGATAGATAAGTATGGAATCTCAAGTTGAAGAAAATACAATTAATTCATCTTCAAGTTCTCTCCCTTAACCAACTAAACCAACTGAGGGAGAGATCCAAAGGTCTTCATAAATGAATAAAATTTCTGAATCTGGAAAAAGAAAATAGAAGTCTAAAGCGTGGAATCATTTCAAACCAGTGATGTTCAATGGTATTTGCTATGGTATTTATGAGTATTGCAATGCTCGTATCAAATCAAGTAGAACTAGTACATTGGCTATGAGAGAACATACTCCTAGATATCCTAATAAGCCAAGTAATTTAGAAAATGAGAGTGGTTCAGGGGGTGATGAAACTAGCTAACATCATTATTTCGATCAAGATGTGTAACGTAGAGAACTTGCTCACGCCATTATTTTATATGAGTATCCTTTGTCTCTTGTTGATCATATAGGATTTAGAAAGTTCGTTACAAGTCTTTAGCCATTGTTAAAAATGGTTTCTAGGAATACAATTAAGAATGACATTTTAAAGATTTTTGATAATTTGAAATCAAAAACTTTTACTTTATTGGAAAAACTCGCATGTAGAATTGCAATAACCACTGATATGTGGACTTCTGACAATAATAAAAGGATTCATGGCTATTACAACACATTTTATTGATGATTCACAGAAGCTTCAAAGTCATACATTGATATTTATTTATGTTCCTGCTCCACATTATAAGGATACCTTGTGTGGTGTATTGCTTAAATGTTTGTTAGAGTGCAATCTTGAAAAAAGAATATCAACAATTACAGTTGATAATTGTAGCACAAACAATGATATGATGAAGGTCCTATTGAATAAAAAACTTTGTAAAGGGGATTTATTGTTAATGGGTAGAGTGTTTTATGTGAGTTGTGCCGCACACATCTTGAATTTGATTGTACAAGAAGGATTGAAGGTGATAGGTGATGGTATTAGTAATGTGTGTGATAGTGTCTTATATTAGATAGGGTCACCACGCAGAATTGAAAGGTTTGAAGAAATTGCACGATTGTTGTATATTTCATATAGCAAAAAATTGGTGTATGATTGTCCCATACATTGGAACTCAACATATTTAATGTTCCAAGTAGCGCTACACTATAAATATGTGTTTATGAAGTTGAGCCTAACTGACACCAATTATTATTGTTTTTCCACTTAAGTTCAATGGAGTGCAGCAGAACAAGTTTGTGCTAAGTTAAAGCTATTTTATCATATCACTTAACAATTCTCTGGAAGTCTATATCCAACTTCAAGTCAGTACTTTTAAAAAGTATGTGAAATTAAGATGGAATTGGAAGAATGGGCTAAGAGTCTTGATACCTTGATTAAGTCCATGGCATCGGCAATGTTGTTGAAATTTAAGAAATATTGGAATAAGATGCATATTTTGATAGGTGTGGCTGTTATCTTTGATCCAAGGTACAAAATAAAGTTGGTGGATTTCTATCTTCCCCAAATATATGAAGAAATAGTCACTGCAAGTAAGATTCAAGAAGTTTGAATCCAATGTTTTAATATCTTTCAAGAATATAAAAGTAGAGTACCTATTTTACATGATGCATCTAGTTCTAATGAAGTTTCTTGTGTTGTTGAGGGAAATCGATTGTCTAGCTTCTATAGGTTTTTTGCTTCTAGTAGGGCTAATGTGGACACAAGATCTTAGATGGATTTGTACCTAAACAAAAGTTTGTTACCACGAACTCCATCATTTGATAATTTAAGTTGATGGAGGACAAATGGATTAAAATTTCCAACATTACAGAGGATGGCTCATGATCTTTTAGCCATTTCTGTCTCCAATGCTGCTTCAAAATCAACATTTAGCACTAGTGGAAGGTTGATTAGTCTGCATCATAGTAGACTTCATCCAACTACTTTGAAGAATTTAATGTGTGCTCGCACTTGGTTATGGAATGAAATAAATGGTAAGTGATTCTGTTACTAACTTCTTATATTAATAAATAATAGTTTTCAATTTTTGATATAATTTCTTTTCAGGCTCAACTTCAACGGTTGATCAAGTCTCATGTCCAACATTACTTTACGAAGAGGAAGAGCCAAATTCCAGTGGAATTACTGGGCTGATAGGGCTGTAGCTACTACCCAGCGCCCATTAGTCAGATTCTGGTGAACTTACGGTAAGTTACTTACCATCTGTTAGGCTCCCAGATAACTGTTAGGCTCATTGGAGTTGGGACAGGTCTAAGTTTCCAATAAGTTCACAAATTTTAGCCAAGGCAGATCCCATTTACAGGTTAAAATGCCAGTTTTAAAAAGTGTTTTAAGAGAACATAGTGTTATAATACATAAAACTTATCAATGTTCTAAGCTCCCTGATTGATGTAGTCACCCATATTTTGTTTGTAAGATTTATTTGGATAAGGGTAATTCTTGGCAATTTCACCCTTCCCTGTCTAATTATCCCTCCAAAAGTTTGAGTCCCCTTGGTTGATAGTCCATATTATGTTACTAACTCGAATTATCTGCACATTATTTAATTTTGCCCATTTGTATATGTACCTAGTCCATGTTTACCTGCTGTTGGTACCTCAGTTTACCTTGTAAATTGTTGCATGCAAATAAATAGTTAAGCTATTTGTTCCTAACATACATCTATTTGTTTTTCTAAAAATCTTATCTCTCGCAGATAAACCGCACAACTACAAGGATTTTCCCTGTTGTCCTTGACGTCGAGAACCCAAAATTCAAGAGAAAGTTGGAAAGGATGGTGGAGATTAACTCAAAACTAATTGTTTTTAGTGAGAGTGATGGCATTCCATTGGTGAAGAATTGACTATGTTAAAGATATTATTAGTTCGATTATAAGTACTTTTATGTGTCTTTTGTGAATTTTTGCTATGTGGAAGAAGCTTAAATAAGCCAGGTGTGTTTTTTAATGGCATTGAATTGCTAAGTTATTCAAGTAACCACACTTTTGCTGCTTAGAAGCATAGAAACATATGTTGTGTGGGATGAAAGTTGAAACATCAGATGGTTAGCATTGCATAGGTTTTGATGTTTGTGATTGTGATTATACCATAACGTTGATGAACCATATACGAAAGCTGGTTATTGCCTTTCTAGAAAGGCACTGAAAGATGGTAATGGCAAATGTGGAGGCAATTGGAACTGTTAACAAAGATATAGTGTTGGTGTAACTCATTTCCATTGCAGTAAGATATAGTGTTGGTGTAACTAATTTCCATTGCAGCAAGAAGATAATATAAAAGAAATTAACAACAATCTAGTATTGAAGACAAAAAGGAAAAACAAACACAATTTTTTGTGCATTTTAGTTTCATAATTGACATTTTTTCACTACACAACACAACACTCAACCTTGAATAACTGCACAAACGCAATAAGTCAGCCTTATTCTCTCTATCACAATTTAAAAAATAATGGTGTGGGTTTGCACGAGTATTGTATGGGGCGGGTTTATGTGGGTTTAACATACATGCAGTGCGGTGCGGTGCGTTATCAAATTCTCGGGTTATAAAAATACCTGCCCTACCCCATTGTCATTCCTATTCCTCCTCCATCTTCTATTTGCAAGCCTGAATGGAGCATTCACTGAGAAAATTCATTAGTGCATTACTCTTCCCTAGGAATGGCAATGGTGCAGTGTGTACGGTTGCGGTGCGGGTATTTTCATAATCCGCAAATTTGATAACCACACTACACCGCATGTCTTTTAAACCTGCATAAATCCGCCCCACACAATACCTATGCAAACCCGTAATGCACCACATTTTAAAAAAATGACAGAGGGAATAAGGCTGATTCATTGCGTTTGTGCAGTTATTTAAGTTTTAGTGTTGTGTTGTGTAGTGAAAAAATGTCAATTATGAAACTAAAATGCACACCAAATTGTGTTTGTTTTTTCTTTTTGTTTTTCATACTAGCTTGCTGTTAATTTCTTTCATTATTATCTTCTTGTTGCAATGAAAATTAGTTACACCAGCACTATATCTTGCTGCAATGGAAATGAGTTACACCAGTACTATATCTTTGTTAACAGCTCCAATTGCCTCCACATTTGCCATTACCATCTTTCAGTGCCTTTCCAGAAAGGCAATAACCAGCTTTGGTATATGGTTCATCAACGTCATGGTATAATCACAATCACAAACATCACAACATATGCAATGCCAACCATGTGATGTTTCAACTTTTATCCCACACAACATATGTTTCTATGTTTCTAAGCAGCAAAAGTGTGGTTAGTTTAATAACTTAGCAATTCAATGCCATAAAAAAACACACCTGGCTTATTTAAGCTTCTTCCATATAACAATAATTCACAAAAGGCAAACATAAAAGTACTTATAATCAAACTAATAATATCTTTAACATAGTCAATTCCTCACCAGTAGAATATCATCACTCTTACTAACAACAATTAGTTTTGTGTTAATCTCCACCATGCTGTCCAACTTTCTCTTGAATTCTATGTTCTCGACCTCAATGACAATAGGAAAAATCCCAGTAGTTGTGCAGTTTATCTATAAGAGATAAGATTTTTAGAAAGGTTAGTGAATATGATAAAACAAATAGATGTATGTCAGGAACAAATAGTTTAACTATTTATTTCCATACAACAATTTACAAGGTAAATTGAGGTGCCAACAGTAGGTACACATGGAGGTACATATACAAATGGGTAAAATTAAATAATGTGCAGATAATTTGAGTTAGTAACATAATCTCGACTATCAACCATAGGGACTTAAACTTTTGGAGGGATAATTAGACAGGGAAGGGTGAAATTGCCAAGAATTACCCTTATCCAAATAAATCTAACAAACAAAATATAGGTGACTACATCAATCAGGAAACTCAAAACATTGATAAGTTGTATGTATTATAACACTATGTTCTCTCAAAACAATTTTTAAAACTGGCATTTCAACCTGTAAATAGGATCTGCCTTGGCTAAAATTTGTGAACTTATTGGAAACTTAGACCTGTCCCAACTCCAAGGAGCCTAACAGTTATCTGGGAGCCTAATAGATGATAAGTAATTTATCGTAAGTTCATTGAAATCTGGCTAATGGGCACTGGGCAGTGGCTACAGCCCAGTAAGTCCACTGGAATCTGGCTCTTCTTCTTCGTCAAGTAATGTTGGACATAATACTTGATCGATCGTTGAAGTTGAACCTAAGAAGAAATTATATCAAAAATTGAAAACTATTATTTATTAATATAAGAAGTTATTAAAAGAATAACCTACCATTTATTTCATTCCATAACCAAGTGCAAGCACACATTAAAATCTCCAAAGTAGTTGGATAAAGTCTACTACAATGCGGACTAATCAACCTCCCACTAGTGCTAAATGTTGATTCTGAAGCAACAGTGGAGATAGGAATGGCTAAAAGATCATGAGCCATCTTCTACAATGTAGGAAATTTTAATCCATTTGTCTTCCACCAACTTAAATTACCAAACAATGGAGTTCGTGGTAACACACTTTTGTCTAGGTACAAATACAACTCAGATCTTGTGTCCACATTAGCCCTACTAGAAGTGACAAACTTATCAAAGCTAGATAATCGATTTCCCTCAATAACACAAGAAACTTCATTAGAACTAGATGTATAATATGAAGCAGGTACTCTACTTTTATATTCTTGAAAGAGATCAAAACATTAGATTCAAACTTTTTTAATCATACTTGCAATGACTGTTTCTTCATATATTTGGGGCAGATAGAACTCCACCAACTTTATTTTGTACCTTGGATCAAAGATAGCAGCCACACCCATCAAAATATGCATCTTATTCCAATATTTCTTAAGTTTCAACAACATTGCCAATGCCATGGACTTAATCAAAGAATCAAGACTCTTAGCCCAATCTTCCAATTCCATCTTAATTTCACATACTTTTGAAAAGTACTGACTTGAAGTTGGATATAGACTTCTAGAGAATTGTTAAGTGATATGATAAAATAGCTTTAACTTAGCACAAACTTGTTCTGCTGCACTCCATTGAACTTCAGTGGGAAAATAATGATAATTGGTATCAGTTAGACTCAACTTCTTAAAAACATATTTATAGTGTAGCGCTACTTGAAACGTTAAATATGTTGAGTTCCAACATGTGGGACAATCATACACCAATTTTTTTCTATACAAAATATGCAGCAATCGTGCAACTTCTTCAAACCTTTCAATTTTGCGTGGTGACCCTATCTAATATAAGACACTATCACGCACATTACTAATACTATCACCTATCACCATTAATCCTTCTTGTACAATCAAATTCAAGATGTGTGCGGCACAACACATATAAAATACTCTACCCATCAATAATAAATCCCCTTTACAAAGCTTCTCATTCAATAGGACCTTCATCATAGCATTGTTTGTGCTATAATTATAAAATGCAATTATTGATATTCTTCTTTCAAGATTCCACTCTAACAAACAATTAAGCAACACACCACACAAGGTATCCGTATCATCTGGAGCAGGACCATAAATAAATCTCAAAATAGGAGTTTGAAGCTTCCACGAATCATCAATAAAATGTGTTGTAATAGCCATGAATCTTTTTTATTATTGTTAGAAGTCCACATATCAGTGGTTATTGCAATTCTACATTTGAGTTTTTCCAATAAATTAGAAGCTTTTGATTTCAAATTGTCAAAAATCTTTAAAATGTCATTCTTAATTGTGTTCCTGGACACCATTTTGAACAATCGCTGAAGACCTACAATGAACTTTCTAAATCCTATATGATCAACAATAGACAAAGGATATTCATGCAAAATAATGGCGTGAGCAAGTTCTCTACGTGACACATCTTGATCGAAATAATGATGTTGGCTAGTTTCATCACCCCCTGAACCACGCTCATTTTCTAAATTAGTTCTCTCATATACGATGTACCACAAGTTCTACCTGATTTGATACGAGCATTGCAATACTTATAAATACCATAGCAAAAATCATTGAACATCACCAGTTTGAAATGATTCCATGCTTTAGACTTCAATATTCTTTTTTCATATTCAGAAACTTCATTTATTTGTGAAGGCCTTTAGATCTCTCCCTCAGTTGGTTGAGTTGGTTGCGGGACTGAACTTGAAGATGAGTTAATTGTTTTTTCTTTAACTTGAGATTTCATACTTATCTATCTATAAGCACACAAAATAAGCAAAGGGGTCAACATAAATTCACTCAAGAAAGAAATAAATCTTGAATTTTGTAGCAAATAATAGAAAATCAACATAAGGGTCAGCACAAATTTCCTCAATAATAAAGAAATCTTAAATTATTTACAGAAAAATCAGCGGAAATTCATTCAAAATAGTAAGATAATATTGAATTTTACAGCAAATAAGAGAAAATAAGCAAAAGGGTCTCACTGTGATAGTGAGACCTTATTGAACAGTTACTTGTTGTAAGATGAAAATAAGAAAAAAAGTAGCAAAAACAATTGAACAGAGAAAAGAAGAAGAAATCACCATTGAGCGTTGTATCGAATTCCGTCTTTGAAATTGTAGTCTGTAGACGGTGAGAGTAAGAGGATTGTGCCCTAAATCCTAATTTTATAGATGAGACCTAAGAGGAAAGAGTCAGATTTACCATCCAGTGTCCTAATTTTTAATTTTTAATACCCTAACCCAACCCGACCCAACCCGACTCGACCCGCACTATAATTTTTATTATTTTTTAAGTTTGAACTGTTCCACACCATAATCGCATTTATTACAACCCACCCCATCCCGCACTTACTTAAACCCGCCCTGCCCTACCCCATTGCCATTCCTAAGGAGGACCTCGGCTAAGCGGATTTCCTATTGAAGGATGTTCAGCAAATAGTAAAGTGTTTGAATATATTTCAACAGTAATTTGATCATAGCTTGTAATGAATTTAAGCTAGAGGTCACATCCTTTTTTTGAATATTGTAGAACTACTAGAAATGTAAAGTTGTTGTATCAGTAGTTGCCTAGTAAATTTTAGTTTGTCATTTAAGTGGGCTTTACTTACCTTAAAATATTTGATTTGGACAATCCTCTTGCTGCTAGCTTTTGCATTGGGCTAAGTCCAAGTATCAGAGCCTATTTGAGTTTCTAGTTCATGCTCTAATTGGGCCAGGATGAGAAGGAGGTGTTAGAGTAAATTAAAGTCCCAAATTAGTTGAGGTATGAACTAATGGTCTGCTCATATAGACTTGCACAATCCTCTTTTCATAAGCTAGGTTTTGGGGTTAGGCCTAAGTGTCATATCCTTATACCTAAAAAATAACTATTCATTTTGAAAGAAAAACTAAAACCACGATGAGGGGAAATCCTTCCACCCCTTCCATGACTTAACTGAGGAAATGTAATAAAAGGAGTTTTTTATTTGGCATTTCCATATCGGCGAAAGAAAATACTAGTGGAAGGGTGGAAATTTGAATCATTTTGTTCTTTAGATTTGGAAAAAAAAATTTAGATTAGGAAATTTTTATACTATTACTTTGGATTTTTCTTCTTCATGTATTGATATAATAACTATGTTAACATATTTATGTATGATAACTATTGTTGTTTTGATGAAAGACAAAGATATAGGGGAACCAAGCTCACCTATAAAACTTGAACAATCCAAGTGAGATAGACTTGATATGGTAAGTTGAAGTATCAAGTAATACCAAGGAAAAAGTCCTACATCCAAGCGGCTAAATATCTCAGAGAAGGAAACAAATTCTATGAAGGTTCTAATTAAGAAGCAGTAACCTAAAAGGAGTATAAAACGTTAATAGAATAATTATTGATTGGAGAACTTCCTAACTTGAAGATTCTAAAGTTACTTCTCAAAGCCTTTGAAGGGGATGAATCAAAAGTGAGAGATTCAGAGTTCCTTGAACTCAAATTCTTAGTATTGGACGACCTAAACATTGTACGACGGTTCTCTCCAAGGATGCTTTTCCTATGCTTGAGCATTTAGTTTAAACCAAATTTAAGGGGCTTAACAAAATCCTATCTCATTTTGATGATGTTGTATGTTGCTAATTCAGCCTAGGAAGTTCAAATAATACAATACAAAGAAATGGCAAACTATGTGTTCAAATTACAATACAGACTCCAGATGGTCTAGAAGTTCATTCTCTTGACTAGTTATCTGGTATATTTTCTTTCCATGTTTATCTAGATTTAGTTCCAATCATTCAATTTTTGCTTACACCATATCATGTTTATTTATTTCTATTATACGTATTTCAGTTACATGTTCTTATTGAATAGGTAAAAAATAGAGGTTATTTACTATTTTATTATTAAGCTGAGTGCCAAAATTTGTTCAAATTTTGATGATGAGTCAATTCCCTTTCTTGATAAGAATCAGGGAAGAGTACTGAACTATTTCCATAAAGTGTTTGATGTGGCCTTCATTTGTATCTTGTGAAATTTTTTGCTAAGGAACAAAACTGTCAAATTTGTGCTGAATGTCTCTTAATGTTGAGAGTCTTTCCATTAAATAGAAAGTATTCAAAGATTACATTCTCAGTGATTCTTCTTTCGTAGCACTAAAAATCAGTTCTTCTATCCCTATAAATCCGCTATTGTATCCCTCCAAATCTACTATTTTATCTCTTTGATAACTATATCATATCCTTACACTTACACATATACAATAATATATAATTACATTAATATATATAATATTCAATATTAGTTCATGATCTTTGAGTTGTCTATCATACTAACATCACCCTCTCAAATCATTGTTGGTGGATCAAGAATCATCAATATGCCTACTAAAAACTAATGGCATTGTCATGCCATGAATTTTGTAAGCACATCAACAATTTAAAGATCACTAGACACATATGGAAGAGTAATGACTCCTTTATCTATAGCTTGTCGTATATAATGACAGTCTACTTTGATGTGTTTGGTCCTCTCATGATAAATTGAATCGGTAGCAATCTGAATAGCACTTGTATTATTGGCATGGAGTGGAGTAGGACTAGATTAAAAAAATCCACAAAGCCATACAACCTTGAAGCAAGTAGTTGACATAGATCGATATTCAACGTCTATTGAAGATTTTGAGACACGATCTTGTTTCTTACACTTTTGAGAGATCAAGGAATCTCTAAGAAACATGTACCAACCAGAAATTAAACAACGGGTATTAGGATATCTTGCCCAATCAGAGTCACTAAAAACATTAAGAAAAATAGGACATCAACTAGGAAAGAATAATCCATGATTAGATGTTCCTAGGAGATGTCGAATGATGCGCCAAACAACCACCAAATGGATATGACAAGGATCTTACATAAATTGACTAACTTGTTGAACTGCAAAAAGGATGTCAGATCGAGTAATGGTAGGGTAATTTAAGCTCCTGACTAATTTCCAAAATATAATTAGATCAGGAAAAAAATCGCCTTCCTCATGATGATACTTTATATTCAATTCTAATGGAGTATATAAGAAGGAGGAACCTTGAAGACCGGCTGAGGAAATAAAATCCTGAGTATATTTGTGTTGGTTTAGAAACACACCTGAAGAATCATTATGACCTTCCAATCCCAATAAATATGTAAGAGTACCAAGATTTTTTATATGAAAAGGATCCTTAATCTTTTGTTTGAGGTAAGGAATCAGTTTTTATGATAATAATGTCATCTAAAAATACCAAAAAAAAAAGAACACAAACCATAGTTTTTTTAAGAAACAAAAATGAGTCATATTTGCTATGCTCAAAAGAGAATTGTATTAAAGTAGATCGAAATTTGTCAAACCAAGCTCCGGGAGCTTGTTTCAATTCATACAAAGACCACTTCAACTTGCTTACATCTAATGTAGATAATGATAATAAATCAGGTGGATGTTTTATATAAATATCCTCTTTGATTTGCTATGCTCAAAAGTGAATTGTATCAAAATAGATCGAAATTTGTCAAACCAAGCTTTGGGAGCTTGTTTCAATTCATACAAAGACTGTTTCAACTTGCTTACATCTGATGTAGGTGATGAGAATAAATTAGGTGGATGTTTTATATAAATATGCTCTTTGATTTCACGATGAAGAAATTTATTTTTGATATCTATTTGATGAAGAGGCCAGCTTTGTGAAGCAACAATGACAATAATAGCTTGCACTTTAGTCATTTTTTTGACTGGTGCAAAAATCTCCTTATAGTTCACACCATACTCCTGTTTGTTACTAAGAACAACCAAATGAACTTTGTACCAATCAAGAGTGTTAGAATCTTATGAATATTCTATAGCATATATGAAAATATAGAAAGTAGTTTCATTTACTTTGAATATATTAGGTATTGATTTGTAATGTAGAAAGTAGCTTGATTTAATTTGAATATATTAGGTATTAATTTGTATTGATTAGGTTTTAGTTTGTACTGATTTCCTTTCCTTTTATAAGACATTTAAACTTAGCAATTTAAATCCAATCGTATGAGGAAATAATCAAGCTGAGTCTTCTCTTATTTTCCTTCCAATTTCACATAGTATCAAAGCCTAATTAAGGCCAACAGCATTGGAGGAGAAATTTTCAAACTCATTTTTTTCCAAGCTATGTTTTGATTGTCCTAATATATATCTCTATTTTTGGAGGTGTTGTGATCAAACCCAACATCATCACAAGACTCAAACCACTAGTCCGAGCAAAACCTAGTCAGCTTTGCTACTACCAGCTATCTCATGTACCAATTAGAGCTGTCAAATTCTAGAAGAAAAATAAAAAATAGATTTCAGTGGACATAACTGACTAATTGTTTTATTTTCCATATTTCAATTAACTTTTTGCTTCTAGCTTCTAGCACATTGCAGAATTTCTAGGTTCTGATGACTGTTCTTATTTTTCTAATTCTGGCAAGATCTGATTCTTTTGGTGACTATTTTTGTTTTCCAAATTCTGACAACTATTTTCTTCCATCTTCCTACCAAAGTTTAGATTCTATAATATCAACATTGTGTCCCTTACTTCATCTATATTTGGTTTTAAACCTATGATCTCAAATAACCCCAACCACTTTATCACCACTGAATCCTTCATACGTGTTGCGAATTACTTATCTTGGTCTTCCTATATTCAACTATGGTAAAAGAGACAAGTAGTTCAGGAACACTTGGTTAAATAGACTAAGGATGTTGATAAAAAAATATAAGGGAAAATGGGAGAAGATTGAAACTCAATTTTGTAGTCTATTATAGAAATCTATTGATTCAAAATTGATGTCCTTGTTTTGACCACTCCAAATTTTCTTCTTAGTTTGGGACAATTCTCGTGGTCTATACACAAATGACATCTCTTATTTTTATAATGTTATTTCTAGTTGAATAATCTTAAAAAGCAAGATTCAAATATGTCTACTTATCTTGGACAGGTTTAGGCTGTTATAGAAGAGTGTACTAAGTTGTTGCCATCTACTCCAAGTGTAAAAAAAATTAGAGTGACATATTTAGATGTTTAAGTTTTTGCATTTTTTTCAACTTCCATCTAATCTAGACTCAATGTGAGATCAAATTTTGGCTAGCCCTGATGTTCCTGCTATGGATAACCTATTCACTTAATTTTTATGATTGGTTGCACCACCTATGTCGTCTAGTCATCCTACCTATAAAGTCTTCTATTTTAGCATCTCAAATTGGAAATTGATATAGAGGTTGCTTTGGGAAACCCTATCCAAGGTGTGGCTATTGTAACAAATTGGGTCATACCCATGATGTGCGTTACTCTCTCTATTGTAAACCAATGAATGCTCATATTGCTCAGACTAAACCCATTAGGAATCCAACAAATAGACGTTTCTTTTTATCTGAAGTAGAATACAATGACTTTATTTAGTATCAGGTGAGTAAGAAGACATCTCCATCAATAGCTTTCTCTACTCAGACTGATAATATTATTGCTTGTATCCCATAGTCCACCACACTTATCCCTTGGGTCATGGACTCAAGTGCTTCTGACCATTTCTAGTAACAAATCTTCATGGACTAATATTATTTAATCTTGATCCTTGTCCACTGTAATGTTATCTAATGGTTCTCAGACTAGGGCAATCGGAGTTGGTCAAGACAATCCCTTACTTCCCTTAACTCTGAATAATGTTTTTTTGTCCCTGGTTGTCTCTTTAGCCTTCTAGCATCAGTCGCTTGGCTAAGTCCTTAAATTGTCTTTTATAATTTTAGTGACTTCTTTGTTATTTAGGATCTCAATATAGGAAGGATGATTGGCAAAGGGCATGAGTTTGATGGGCTTATTACCTCAATTGTTATAAGTCCACTATAGTTTATTCGATCTCTTCCACTAGAGTTTATTTAATCTCTAACTCTCCATATTTCATCCATTGATTATTGAGATATCCTAATTTATTTAAATATCTCACCTAGCTTATATAAGTTAGATTGTGAGTCATGTCAACTAGGGAAGCACATCCGAGCTACTTTTCCATGTAATCCTAATAATCGTGTAGAGTCTCATTTTCATTTAATTCATTATAATATTAGGGTTCCTATTAGGGTTAGTTCTAGTTGGGTTTTAAGTATTTTGTTATTTTCATTGATGATTACTTAAGGTGTACTTGGATTTTCTTAATGAAAGATCATTATAAGTGATTTTCTATAGTTCAAACTTGTTGTGCAGATTACAAAATTAGTTTGGTTTTCATTTCACACTTTTCATAGTGATAAGACTCGTGAATATTTATCCTCTCAATTTCAATAATTTATGTCTTTCCATGGCATTCTTTATCAAACATCTTGTCCTTTACTTCTCAATAAAATATGGTAGCTAAAAGGAAAAAATAGGCATATTGTTGAAACTGCACTCACCCTTGTTATACAAGCAAATGTTCTATTGCAGTTTTGGGGAGATACAATGCTCACCTCTTGTTTTTTGATTAATTGTGTGCCTTTCTATTCTATTCAAAATTAGGTTCTACACTCTATTTTGTTTCAAAAATCAACCTTGTTTTATCTTCCACTATGCGTCTTTGGGAGCACATGCTTTGTCTATATCCTCACTCCAGGAAATGACAAATTGTCTCCTCATTCTTTTAAATATCTTTCTTGGTTATTCAAGGATATAAAAGGTATATTGATGCTTCTCCCCTCACCTCTATCCATAATTTATTTGAAGGTTAACCGTACTTTACATCCTTTTCTACTAAACAGATAGGCATTTTTGAGGTTCTACCAATTACAAATTTTAGGGATCCCACCATAGTATATTCTTCCACATCACCTTCTACAACTCTATTTTACACATTTGCACCTCTACCACTGTTGACTTAGCATTATCATCCATATCTAGATAACTCATGCCCACCATTAGAATCCTTGCCTGTTGAGGACTTATCTACATAGATTCCTTCCATCTTCACTCAAAAAGATAACCACTCTACTCCTAACCCTCATCTAATCTATACTTATTTGAGTTATCATCATTTTGTCACTGACCCATTATACTTTTGTATCATCACTATCATATGTGTCTATTCTTAAGACTATAGAAAAAGCACTCTCTCACCCATGCTGACAACAAGCTATGATTGAGGAGATGTCTGTCGTAAACTCTAGTGGTACTTGAGATCCTATTCCTCTACCTTCAGGTAAGTCTACGATTAGTTGTTTTTGGGTATATACAATAAAGGTTGGACCCAATGGATAGATTGATCACCTAAAGGCTCGATTAGTGGCCAAGGGTTATACATGGATTTTTCATCTTGACTATGGTGATACCTTCTCTCATATAGCTAAGATTGCTTTAGTTTGACTTTTTATCTATGGATGTTATTCGCCATTGGCCTCTCTACCAGTTGGATATTTAAAATGTCTTTCTTCATAGAGATCTAAAATATGAGGTATATATAGAGTAACCACCTGCCTTTATTGCTCAAGGAAAATCTAGTAACATGGTGTGCAGACTACGACGAGAACTCTATGGCCTGAAATAGTCTCCTCAAGAATGCTTTGGGAAGTTTAGCATGGTTATTCAAGAGTTTTGCATGGTAAAAAGTAAAGTTGATTATTCTACATTTTATTATTACTTTGATCCAAGTTTGTGCATATACTTGGCGGTGTACGTTGATGACATAATTATCACAAGTAATGATGATGAGGTAATTACCAATTTGAAACATCATATTTTCCAGCACTTTTAGAGTAAGGATCTTGGTTGATTAAAGTACTTATTGGGAATTGAGGTTTCTCAATCCAGATCAAGAATTGTTATTTCATTGAGGAAGTATGCACTTGATATTCTTGATGAGATAGGTATGATAGATTTTAGGTCTATCAATTTTAGTATGCACTGGAAGATATAGAAGGCTGGCAAGAAAGTTGAATTATCTGATTGTGACTCGACTTGAGATTACCTTCCCGATTAGTGGTGTAAGTCGTTTCTTGAATTTTCCTTGTAATAGTCACTGGAATACAATTATTTGTATTCTTTGATATATAAAAACTTCTCTAGTGAAAGGAATACTTTACAAAAATTGAGGACATACAAAAATTATTAGATATTCAAATGCAGATTATGCAGGGTTACACTCTGACAAATGGTCCACTTTTGGATATTGTGTTTTAATTTGGGGAAATTCAGAGTCTTTGAAAAGTAAGAAATGAGTAGTTGCTAGATATATAAATAAAATACAGTTTCCAGATCTAGTGTATAAGTAGAATATTGGGCTATGGCAGTGGCAACAGGTGAACTCATATGGATCAAGCAACTATTAAAGAAGTTGAAATTGGAGATACTATAGAAATGGAACTTGTGTGCGATAATGAAGTTGAACTTCACATTACATTGAATTTAGTTTTTTACGACAGGACCAAACATATAGATATTGATTGTCATTTTTTCAGAGAAAAGTTACTCTTAAGAGACATCATCACAAAGTTTGTGCGGTCAAGTGATTTTCAGGAATATTCACCAAGTCCCTAGAAGGTCCCAGAACGATTTATTAATGTAACAAGTTTGGTAGAAATAATTTTTATGCACCATCTTGAAGGGGAGTGTTAGAGTCTTATGAATATTCTGTAGGATGTATCCAAATATTTCAACTAGCTTGATTTACTCTAATTATATTAGGTATTGATTTGTATTGATTAGGTTTTAATTTGTACTATTTTCCTTTCCTTTTTTAGGACATGTAAACTTAGCTATTTAAACCTAATAGCATGATGAGGGAATAATAAGGTAGTGTTTTGTCTTATTTCTCTTACAATTTCACAAAGAGTTCCATTAGAATGAAGTTTAATTAAATTAACCCATTTACATCCAATTAGGTGGACATTTGAAGGACATGAAACAATACCCCATGTATTATTTCTTTAAGAGCCAAAAGTTCTTCCTCCATTGCTTTCTGCCAACATTTACGGTTAGAATCTTGTGAGTAACAAGTTGGAACAGAAATAGTTGATAAAGTAAAGGAAAATTTATTCGAATTAGGAGTACGATATACTTAGTAGATCATTGAGTGGGCTCAAGAGGAGCAGGCCTTGAAGAATTCTCGGATTCTAGTTGTGAAGTAGTCTCAAGTGGTGGATCAAAATTGGGTGGGGGTAAAGTTGCTTGACATTGTTCATACACAAATCTAGGTTTGAACCTCTTAGAACAAGATGACAAATCCTCAAAAATAGGAATATGGGGGGAAATAGGAGATGTCTCAACATGAGTAGGAAAGAAATATTGATTTTCCAAGAAAACAACATTTGTAGAAACACAAAATTTATTAGAACATGAATCATAACAGGTAAATCCTTTCTATGATTTACTATAACCCATAAAAGCATATTTAGTAGATTGAACAGAAAGTCTATTGCGCTGAGAAGGAGGCAAATGCAAGAAACAAATAGAACCAAATGTATGAAAATTATCATAGCTAGGATTTTTGTAATAAAGATAAAAATCTGGAGATTCGAAATTTAACTCTTTAGATAGTAGTCTATTTATTAAACAGACAACAGTAGACAAAGAATCCACCTAATAGTTAGATAGAACATATGACTCAATCAATAATGTATGATTGACATCTAAATAATGAAAAATTTTACGCTCAGCAATCCCATTTTATTATGGCATATTTGCGCAAAAGCGTTGTGAAACAATTCCTTTTTCAAGCAAAAATATCTTGAATTCACGAGATATTCATTCTTCACCAAAATCAAATCTTAATAATTTAACGCAAGTAGAAAATTGAGTCTCAATGTAGGCAAAAATGTCTTTAATATGAAAAATATCTCAAATTTAGAATGAAGAAACTTCATCCTACACTTATATCTTTGTTTGTCCTCAAACAACTCTTCATATTAAGAACCATTAAAGGGGTCTCTAACATACTACTAAAACCAAGACATTTAAACTATAACTACAACAACAATATGAATAGCAAGTTCCACATCAAGCATGTCGTATTACAATAGAAAACTGATTACTACTCATTCAAAACTTCCTAACCTCAAGATTGACTTTGCCAAGTTGGCAAACTCATGCATATTACGTAACAAAAAGATCATACAAGTCACCTAACCATTATAAAACATACGTCCTTACCACAAGAGAGTCACCCACATTCACTTATATTCAATTTATCATAAGAATGGGTGTAAGAATCAAATTTTGCTCACTCTCACAAGGAATTCACATGTAACATAAGATGAACCATAAGCTTGACCTTATTGTAGTACTCTACTAATATCAGAATATCAAGGCTCAAGATCACATAGGAATTTAAAGGTTTTAATATAGGCTAAGGAAAGGGTAGGAACTATTCTGGCCTATAATAGTGACTATCTTCCCTAGGCGCTTTAATACATAACACTTTACATTAGACTCCTCACTAACCAACCAAGTTTTACACCACTTTTATCATTCTATTTCTCTTTTGTTTTGCCTCATCTCTTTGAGATAGTTCACACATCTTAAGTAGGGAGTATTTGGTATTAACACATGATTCACTTTTGATCAATTTTTATTTTCAGTACATTACTCCCAACCACAACACGAACTTTTTCAACACACCAATAACTATTTTCTTGGGGCTTTACTTTTACTTTTTTCTTATTCAATTCTATACTCGTTAACATCTAAATCTTTTAACTAAAGAACTTGGGAGTTTTGAATCAAGTTACGGTCAATTTAAATAAAGGGAATAAGCTACACATGAGATTACCAAAAAATAGGCTAAAGACTCAACAGGACTAACTAAGATCATGCAGAAAGGATAGATAAAGAGGGTACAAAACATAGCTATCAAAGAAATGTTTAGACATTAGGCAAGTTCTAGACATCAATATGCAAACAAAAATATAACAAAAACCTCACTAACACATGTCACATGCTCAAATCAAGAAGGATATCTATAGACTCTCAACCAAGCAATAGCAAGAACTCAAAATTATGCCAACATCGCATAAGAGCCATATAAATGAGCCTAAGTGTCTCAAAATAGTTATTCCACTTACTATACATGCTTTTACATTCAAAACCAACTTGCATAATGTAATCATACATAGCACTTAGCAAGAACAACTCATTTATTCCTAATGAAAAAATTTAAAATTACTCCTAAAATTAAAAAGGGATATTGGATTCAAAAGGTTCCCCCTAAAAAATGAACCAAAAATAAAACCAAGGGGTAGGTGAAATGTGCTTTTACTAGACAGATGCCAGCATAAACTGAAAATAAACAAAGATCAAATCTTCTTGTACATTCTTTTTAAATTAGTCAAAAACTAGAGAATAAATAAAATAGAAATCCTACAACACCACTTCACCCTAAAAAAACTGAAAGATTCTGCACCCCATACTTACAATCATACTTTGTCCCCAAAGTATAAATTAAAAGTAAGGATAAAAATACTTTCTAGGTCCTCCAGTCCTAGTGTGACATCCAAGCTACACCTCCTCTGAAAATGATACGGTCACTGCCAAACATAGTTACCCAACAAAGGTTGGGGTTGAATCCTAAGAGAATAGTGGACTCACGGATCTCAATTATTATAATCAATGGAGAAAACTAGAAATGTAAATGGGGGGTTTTGAGTGGCAATATCAAAAAAGTGGCAAATATCAACTTCGATTGTAATCAGTCGTAAGTGAACACTAGGATTGTGTTCCCTCTGGTTTCTAAACTCCATAAGCTTATCCTTTTTTGTTGAACCAACCTAATACCTTGCATGTAGAATCGATAAGTTATGTACCTTCTACAGTCTTTTAGACGAGCAGAAAGATCTCACCCTTTACCTTTTAAGTCTCATGATATCGCCTTACTAACCCTTATCTTGATCCCAGTTAACTATTACTTTTTGATCCTCTAGTTATTAGATGAAATCTACCCATCTTACATAGATAATACCTAGTAGCATAGATCCATAGTTAAACTCCAAATTACTGTTGTCATTATCTTTTTCGAGTCACTACTCCTCTTTTTAAGTAAGTAGCAATAATATAAGCAGGATCCTAACGTGTACACCCTTTAAGAAAACTATTAAAGTGAATATAATATCATGCATGCATGGGTATCATTTTCAAACAACAATAGAACTTCCTCTATATTGTTAATCTGTCAGGGTTTTCACAACCCTAGCTAAGGGATTTTAGCCTGCTCATGCTTATGAAATAATCAACAACATTCATAATTGAAAGAATAAGATAAAATCACAATAATCACAAGTAAAAACCTAAAACTGTAACTGAAATAATCAACCAAAATCAATACAAGAGAATTTTAAGACCAAAATTGAATCTCAAAATTAAAATATGTTCGTAAGTACCAAGAGTCCATAACTTCTACTAAAAACACATAATGGGTATTTATAGTACACAAGGAAACTGTAACACCACAAAATCTGAGTTTCTGGGATACCACACGATGCTCTGAACTACAAGTAGTCCTGAGCTAACCCTGGATGCTTTCTACTAAGTCTAAATCTTAAAATAGGGGAATATGAATATAAAGGCATAATAAATGCAGAAATCTTATCTGAAACATACTAATATCACAAGTCTTGGTAAAACAATATTGAAAATCTAAATACAAAATCAAAAGTCTAAAACTGAATCTAGTAGTCCGATAAGCCTCTATAACTGAATCAAGATAGTCACTAGGACAGGCCCCAACTGACTCAAACTACCTGAAATGAATAAAGAAACATCTACTAATAAACTGGAAGTATGAATAACTAAGTCCCCAAACTATAAGGACTCACCAATTGCGAGGATGTAGATGAGATGCTCAAAGATCAGTCAAGTTGCTGAGGCTGAGCACTTGAACCTACATTATGAGACAATGTAGAACATAGACATATATGTGGATCAGTACTTTGATGATGTACTAAGTATATGGGGGTGAATACAATAAGTGAGCAATATCATCACAAGTTATAAAATCATGCATGCTAAATGTAAAGTACTCACATAGGCTTGAGTAAATCTGAAATCTGAAGATCATAAATCATTAATAATAAAGCATATACTATAGATCTTGTGAGCCATTACACTTAGTTTTGAAATCTGCATTTCTTTCTTAAACTCAAATCATATAGGTTAAGTGAAATTTGAAAACTTATTCTAAAAATCTTTACTATTAGGGAAATACTTTTTCAAAAGTTTATCTATAAGGGAGATTCTCTTAACCGACATAAAACCATGTGAGCTACATGGAGTCCAACATCTTGTCCTTCTAAGAAAGAAACCTCATGTTGAGGAGAGGTGTCATACTCTTGCTAGGGAGTATAACCTAATCTATGTGATCAATCACAAGCTATGTCTGTTATCCATATAGAAATGGGAATAATCTGTACCTACATTGGCTACGTAGTTCTGTGGAAGATAGGGCACACTAATCCCATGCTTCCCGCTCAGTGCTAAATACTGCTCCCTCTTAAATCTGTATGCTTAAACCATTGGAAATCCACTTTTAAAACTAGCATAAGGGCTCATATGGAAAACCAATTATGCATTCATATGAGTAAATCTATAAATAAAGCTAATTTTAGTTATGTAAACTGTAATAATCTATAAAGTGGATTCCAAAGCTAAACTGGTGATTGAAAGATCAAAGCTTTATTGAAAAACTATAAATAATCTGCTCATAAGATGCTTAAAGCATCATCATTTTTTAAGTAATAATACTAAATCTTAGGATAAATAACCCATGCATGAATCTCATGTTAAATCTATCATAATAATCATTCTTGATAATGTAAATATGGATAAGACAACTCAAAATCTAGAAATTTCAGCAATATGCATGAAAAGATGAACATAATCATAAAATTCAACTTTTAAATCATTGGAGATATCATAAACTTGAAAATAACAATGATGAGTGTAAACCTTAACTTGAATTTTATGGGAAATCATATAAAATTCAGTAAGTTTGAATTTAAAATAAATTTTGGGTACAAGAACGAAAGGATTGTCCTTGTTCATAACTCCACATACCTTAATTGATGATCTTGATGAAAAGCTTAAATGTTGGATTCCTATTGATGCTTTGGAAATGAATTCTTAGAGTTTTTGTATTGGGAATCCTTAATCTTGACTTACTTTGGAGAATTAATGGAGGAATTTGGATTTCTTTGGGAGTAAGTTTAATGAGCTACGGCTTTGCATGAGAGAGATTTGATGAAAAATAGATGTAAAGTACTTTGGAGGGGTTTAATTCATTGTTTAAGATGGATTGGGGCTGACTAAGTTACCAAAATACCCCTTTGATCTTTTAGACAGAATTGGAAAAATGAACTTTTTTGTGAACTGGGTGTCCACCACAATGCGCCACTATCGTGGTGGCTCACTGGAAAATGGATGAGCAGGAACTGGGCTTTCACCGCGACACCCCACGATTGCGAAGCCCTTTAGTTTTTCATTTTGACTACTAGTGTGACGCGCCAGTATCGCAAGGTCTTACTAGAAATTGCCAAACAGGAAATTGGCCCTCTCCGCGATGTGCCAATATCACGGAGTCCACTAAAAATTGCCGAATGGGAAATTGGTCCTCTCCGTGATGCGCCAATATCATAGAGGTCCACTAAAATTTGACAATCATTATTTTATGCTTCTCCGCGATGCGCTAAGGGCCTAAATCATGGTGTTTTACGACTGTACCTAAAATAGTCATAACTTCTTACTCGGTTATCAGATTTAGGTGAATCCTATATTATTGAAAAGCTTATTCAATTTTTCAAAATATGAGAGGTATAAATTTGAATAATTCCATATTAAATAAATAATATTCTTTTTAGAAGCTATCTATTAACATTCTAGGGATGAATTTAAGCTAAAAAAGGTATGGGGTATTACAGAAACTCTAAAACCAAAGACCGAATCAAAAAGGAGAAAAATTGGTCGGTGGACACATGTGATATCCATAGATGTCCTATCCTTGGGCACATGTGGTACATGCGTCCTGGGGCTGGGTGCATGTGGCAACCGCATGTGGACAAACCAAAAAATTTTGTAGCTTAGCTCTCAGGATTTTGAACTTCTAACACATGCTTTGACCATATTAGATCCACATGTAGACTAAGTAAGTGAAAAAGTCCCCACCATCAGATAGATAATTGAATTATCTTTCCAATAATACCAATTTTTCCTTAATCGATATTAGGGTGAAACGTTATCGGTAAATTACAGAAGCACTGTCAACTCTCACGCTCTTCAACTTTAGCACTTACCTTTGTCTCATACCGACCACATATGCAACATGTGGTCCACATGTAGACATAGGTGTAATACCCCATACTTGTCTTAGCTCAATTCAACCCATAGTGCTTGTACAAAGGGCTTAGAACCTGAAAATTTAGCTAAGTATTGAAGACTTATTTTTATTTTTGGCCTCTTGAATTTGATAATTTTTAAAGTGACCTTTCAAACCCCGAGACATAAGTTTTTGATTTGATTCATGTTTAGGGGTGTAAGTAGCATGTCTCAGGCAAGTTTTGGATTTTTTGTACTAGGTTTGGACCACGTTTAGATTTCTAAAACAACAAGTGACCACGATTATGGTGCATCACAGTGTAATAGCTATGGAAGCCTTGGTGTGTCTCGGTGAGGGCTCAATTGACATTTTAATTATGAATTTAAATTTCTCAGGGGCAGTCAGGTCTTTTCCCATGGCCCTAATCCATAAAAACACGGGATGTATCATCAGTTAAGGCATTATATGACCTATTTCCACAATTTCTCTTTAAAATAAACCCTAGCCATCACCTAAATTCATCAAGTTCAACCATTATTTCCTGAAGAAAACTTAAGAATTCAAGCTTCACCACCCAAGAACATCAGTTCTCTTGCAAGATTAAAGCCTTATGGTCTGTTAAATGTTTATCCATGGGCCCTTTTCACCCATGGAGTCTAAGAACCTATTTTTATTTTTTAATTCATGATTTTACATGTTTTAAATAAAGTATCTTTATGAAGCTTTTATGAATTTCGATTATACATAATGTTTACAAGTGTTTTTCATTGAAAGTAGCCCTTACACGTTTGAATAAAGAAAACTCCATGTTAAATCCCTAATTTATAGATTTTAGTGTTATGGTTATGTTATTCCCACATGTTTCAATCATCTCCATGCCTAAGTTCATGAATTTCAAGTGTTTGATGAAAGGGCTAAGAGATAAATTTTGAGCAATGACTACTTATTATGCTTTTAAAGACTTCATATGTTTTTACTATTAATGTTATCTAGTCCTGGGGGTTATGAATACCCAAAATTTAGTTGTTTACTTAGTGTTAGTACTTTTAAAATAGTTTTCATGCATATATGATTATTATTAGTTCAATTAGTTATCCTATCAAACAAGTTTAGATCTATTTAGTATTCTGAGTCAGTTCAGTTAGGAGTAGGATTTAGCACCAACCAAACCCAGGGATAGGGGCTTACCTGCCAGTTAAGGGTGTGACCTTTAGTAGCATTCCCTATATTCTAGAACTACGTAGCTAACATAGGTTAGAGATGTTAACCTACCAATTGAGGGTTGACATATATCTCACCAGAGCACCTACCAATAGAGGGTAACTCTTTAGTCCTTCGGGACTTCATTTTAGTAGATCCATGCAACCACTGTTAGTACTCGTGGCACAGTATTGACACCCTTCTAACTGGAGTCACGGGTTGGACCCCAATTAGCTCTTATGGGGCATATTGGTTAGATGATATCTCCCACAGTCTCAGCCTAGTATTCAGTTTAGAGTTCACCTTCAGGCTTGCTTGACCATGGCATACAGTTATTAGTTGTTCAGTATCAATATTTCTATTTACATACCATCCCAGTATCATGTCATATGCTTGGTCATGCATTCTCAGATTTTATAACTTCCTCGCATACATATATATGAGCCATGCATATCAGCCTAACCTCATTTAGCATACTAGTACATTCAAAGTACTGACCACATACTTTTTTCTTGCGTTATGATATCTTATATCATAGGTTTGGACACTCAAGTTTCCAACCGCACTTAGATATCCCAGCGCACCAGTAATAGCAGCAGTGGTGAGTCCTCATATTCTGAGAACCTTTTATGTTTATTTCAGTGTATTAGTTCAGTAGTCAGTCGGAGTTAGTTGGGGACTTGGCCCATAAACTCCATAGCCACTCAGTTAGAGGCTTTCAGACACTTACAAACAGTTAGTCAGTCAACATTTATTATTGACAGTCTTTACAATATTGTTTTCAGATATTTATTTTTAGGCATATTAATTCAGAGATATTTTTTAAAATTTCTAAACCTTATAGAGTATCCAACTTTATTTTCCACACATATATATCCGTTATTATCAGTTTATTCAGTGCTCCCAACAGGTACCAGCTCATGGGTTAGCTTATGGTCACTTATGGTTATAAGCACCGTATGGCATCCAGGGTGGACTCTCTGGGCATTAAAAACTTGGTATCAGAGCCTAAGGTTTTAAAGTTCCCTAGGGAGTCTGAATATTGTATTGAGTAGAGTCGTATGTGTGGGTGTGAAGCGTGCCACACTTATGGACAAGAGGCTACAAGATGTTTTAGAAAAAGTTTCCCTTATTTCAGTATTCATGTCGTACAAATAAGCATGATCTCAATTTAAACCCTATTTCTAATTCAATCTTCTTTCCATTTATAGAATATTCCTTCTAAAAAAAACAATGGAAGGAGAAATGGGAGTCATCTCGCACCTCTCATGTTCAGGAAGATCCCTTGAACAAGTATATCTCCTATGTCAAATTCAGAGCTGTATTTACTACTTTAGCTCACTAAGTAGCTGCCTAGAATAATCTGCCAGCTACCATCCCGGCTATTCTAGTGGGTAATACTGTTGCAGCTAGGATTTGGGACTTTACCCGAATGAACCCTTCTCTATTTTTGGGATCCAAGTCTGATGAGGATCTACAGGAATTCCTTGACATAGTTCAGAAGGTAACTGACATTATGGATGTGACCTCTAGCGAGAGTGCAGAGTTGTGTGCTTACCAGTTGTAGTATGTTGCTCACACCTA
The DNA here is from genome assembly GCF_002878395.1 of Capsicum annuum. Classification (NCBI taxonomy): domain Eukaryota; kingdom Viridiplantae; phylum Streptophyta; class Magnoliopsida; order Solanales; family Solanaceae; genus Capsicum; species Capsicum annuum. Next base: position 67,651,591 of record NC_061121.1, read on the forward strand.
ATATAAGTAGTGAAAGGAAGATAGAGGGGCAGATACGGGGCTTATTGAATAGACAGAGTTTGTGATGGCCTTTTTAGATAGGTTCTTTCCCTTGGAGTTAAGGGAAGCTAAGGTATGGGATTTTATTAATTTGAGAAAGAAAAACATGAGTGTGAAGGAGTATTCTCTTAAATTTACTTGGCTAGCTAGTATGCTCCTAATGTGGTGTCTGATAATAGGTCTAGGATGAGTAAGTTTGTCTTTGGTGTAGCTGATAGCGTGGTCAAAGAGTGAAGGATGTCAATGTTGATTAAGGAGATAGACTTGTCTAGCTTGATGGTCCATGCTCAATAGCTTAAGAAGAATAAGTTTAAAAAAAGAAAAAGTAAGAATAAGAGAGCTAGGATAGGTAGCTTTAGGTTTGCTCAGCTTAGTTCGGAGGGTGGTAAACCATCCTTAATTCCATTATAAATCTTCAACCCCATCTTCATCTTCAGCTAGTGTACCAATGCCGAAGTTTGGAAATGATAATCAAGATAAGGCGCCAGGCCTTAAGCCCTAAGGAAGTGTGAACAATGGTCGAACAAATTCTCTTTGCCAGATATATGGTAGAAACCATCAGGGTGTGTGTAGAGCTGGCAGTGATGTATGCTTTGGGTGTCGCAAGCCAGGACACAAGGTCAGGGATTTCCCACAGAGTGATCAGCAATGTCAGTCTAGTCGTCCCTCAGTTTTATCCAATTACCCGACTCTGTGGGGTGCCACTTCCAGTGCCACCAATGGTCAGTGCCCAAATAGATTGTAAGCACTTCAGTCTTGATTAGATCAGGAAAATTCTCCTGATATGGTTACTGATACATTGCAAGTCTTTCATTTACATATTTATGCTTTGTTAGATCCCAGAGCTTCTCTTTCTTTTTAACCCTTTATATAGCTATTGATTTTGGTGCCAGTTTTGAGACTTTACCAAAACCCTTCTCAGTGTCCACTCCAGTAGGTGTCTCTACTGTAGCTAGGCAGGTATACAAGAACTTTCTGGTCACAATATCCCAGAAAGTCACTTCCACTGATCTCATAGAGTTAGAGATGACTAATTTTGATGTTATTCTTGGCACTGATAGGCTCCACTCATGCTATGCTTCAATTGATTGTAGAAATAGAGTTGATCATTTTCAATTTTCAAATAAACTAATCCTAGAATGGAGGGGTAGTACTTCAACACTTAGGATTCAACCTGTTTCGTACCTTAGAGCGAGAAAAATGATATCTAAGGGGTGTGTCTATCATATTGTTTGAGTTAAAGACTCCAATTCCGAGACTCCTAGTCTTGTGTTAGTTTTAGTAGTTAGGGAATTTCCATATGTGTTTCCTAAAGATCTTCCTAGAGTTTCTCCCAAAAGGAAAGTTATCTTTAGAATAGATCTCATTCTAGATACCCAGCTTATTTTTATTCTGCCCTACAGAATGCTCCAGCAGAGCTTAGGGAGTTAAAGAATAGTTAAAAGATCTCTTAGATAAGGGATTCATCAGGCCCAGTGTTTTCTCATGGGGCACTCCAACTCTTTTCGTACGAAAGAAAGACGGTTCTCTCAGAATGTGCATCGATTACCGTTAGTTAAACAAATTCATAATCAAGAATAAGTATCCACTCCCCAGAATTGATGACTTGGTCAACTAACTTCAGAGTGTTAGTTACTTCTCTAAAATATACCTCAGATCCGGCTATCATCACCTTAGAGTCAAAGAATGTGCCATTTTGAAAATAGCTTTTGGAACTCGGTATGGTCACTTCGAATTCCTAGTCATGTATTTTGGTCTTATAAATGCCCCAGCATATTTCATGGACTTGATGAACAGAGTGTTCAAGCATTATTTGAATATTTTTTTCATAGTCTTCATAGATGACATTCTTTTCTACTCCCATAATGAAAATGATCATGCTGACCATCTCAAAATTGTATTACAGACTCTTAGAGCCTATTAGTTGTTTGCCAAATTTAGTAAGTGTGAGTTTTGTCTATGATCAGTAGATTTTCTTGGTCATATTATTTCTGGTGATGGCATTAGAGTTGATCCTCAAAAGACCAAAGCAGTGAGAAACTGGCCTAAACCCATTTCTCTATCAGATATTAGGAGTTTTTTGGGTTTGGCTGGCTATTATAGATGGTTTGTCAAAGGGTATTCATCTATCGTATCCCCCATGTCTAGATTGACTCATAAGAAAGTCAAGTTTCAATGTTCGGATTCTTGTGATAAGAGTTTTCAGGAGTTGAGGACTCGACTCACCTCAACCCTAATTTTAACCTTGCCAGATTGCTCAAATGGGTTTATTGTTTACTATGATACTTCCAGAGTTGGTTTGGGTTGTGTGTTGATGCAGAGAGGTAAACTCATAGCCTACGCCTCTAGACAGCTTAAGTCCCATGAAAAGAATTATCCTAACCATGATTTTGAGTTAGCAGTTGTTGTGTTTGCCTTGAAAATTTTGAGGCATTATCTATATAGGATGCAAGTTGATGTGTTCATGGATCACAAAAGTTTGCAGTATGTGTTTTCATAGAGAGATTTAAATCTTCATCAGAGAAGGTGGTTAGAATTGTTGAAGGACTATGCTATAAGTTTTTTATATCATCCAGGAAAGGCTAATGTAGTGGCAGATACCCTTAGTAGATTGTCTATAGGTAGTGTTGCTCATGTTGAGAATGATAAAAAGAAGATTGGTTCAGGAGGTTCATCAGTTGACTAGACTAGGTGTTCATTTGGTTGACTAAGCTGAGCGTAGTGTATGGTTTCAGAATAGTTTAGAATCTTCTTTGGTTTCCAAAGTAAAAGGAAAGCAAGATAGGGACCCCAGTCTAGTTAAGTTGAAGTATTCAGTCAGAAATTAGAAAGTAGAGGTTTTCTCCCAATGGGGAGATGGTATGTTTCATTGCCAAGGTAGACTGTGTGTTCCGTGTGTAGATGGTTTGAGATAGCAAATTCTTGCAGAAGCTCATGGTGCGCATTACTTTATTCACCTAGGAGCTACTAAGATATATCATGATTTGTGGGAAATCTATTGGTGAAGCAGTATGAAAAGGGATATTGTAGAGTTTATAGCCAAGTGTACTAAATGCCAATAGTTTAAGGTCAAGCACCAAAGGCCTAGTGGCTCTATACAGGAGTTCAGCATCCCCACATAGAAGTGGGAAGAGGTGAACATGGATTTTGTGATAGGGTTGCCTCATTCACGTTGCCAGCATGATCGATTTGGGTTATTGTAGATAAAATGACCAAATCAGCTTATTTCTTTCCATTCTATACTTCTTATTCATCTGAGGATTATGCCAAGCTCTATAATAGAGAGTTGGTTAGATTGGATGGAGTCTCGTTGTCCATCATTTCAGATAGAGGTACTCAGTTTACCTCTTATTTTTAGAAGGTTTTTCAGAAGGGTCTTGGTACCCAAGTTTGTCTCAGTACAACCTTTCACCCTCAGAAAGATGGTCAAGAAAAGAGGACTATTCAGACCTTAGAGGACATATTAAGAGCTTGTGTTATCGACTTTAAGGGCGGTTGGGATGATCACTTGGCATTGATTGAGTTTGCTTACAATAATAGTTATCATTCTAGTATTCAGATGGATCCATTTGAGGCTCTCTATAGGAAGGGATATAGATCTACTATTGGTTGGTTTGAGGTAGGTGAGACTCCATTGGTAGGGCTAGATTCAATGTTCGATGCTTTGGAGAAAGTTTAGTTAATTAGAGAAAGGCTTAATATAGCCCAGAGCCATTAGAAATCCTATACAGACGTGAGGAGAAGAGATCTTGAGTTTGAGGTTGGAGATGTGGTATATTTTAAGATCTCTCGCATGAAGAGAGTGAAGAGATTTTTCAAAAATGGGAAACTCAGTCCTCGATACGTAAGCCCATACAGGATCTTGATTCGATTTAGGAAGGTAGCTTACGAGCTTGAGTTGCCTGCAGATTTGGCATCAGTACATCTAGCGTTCCATGTGTCTTTGTTAAAGAAGTATATTGGCGACCCAGCTATGGTTGTTCCTTTAGAAAGTACAGATGTTCAGGACAACCTTTCTTACAAAGAACTCCAGTTGAAATCTTAGATCTCCAGATTCGCAGACTAAGGAACAAAGAAGTTCTCTTTCAAAGTTCTTTGGCAGAATCAGTCCATTAAGGTAGCTACTTGGGAAGCAGAAGTAGATATGCAAACCAAGTGCCCTCGCCTTTTCTCTGCAGACTCAAACTCAGCTCAAGGTAACATCTTTCCTTAGATTCTCTCTTTCCATTCTCAGGTCCAGCCATGTAGTCATCTTCATGCCATTGTATTCATTCATGAATCAATTTAGTCAGTCACCATGTTTCAGACTCAGTCATGTGATCATGTTTTCAGTTATGCATATTCAACATATAATCTCAATACCTCTGTATTTTCTCAACTTAATCAGTCTCATTTGAGGACGAATGTTCCCAAGTGGGAGATATTGTAATACCCTATATTTATCTTAGCTTAATTCAGTCCATAATGCTTGTACAAGGGGCTTAGAACCTGAAAATTTAGCTAAGTGTTGGAGACAGTATTATTTTTGGCCTCTTAATTTTGATGATTTTTAAAGTGACCTTCCCGACCCCGAGACGTAAATTTTTTAGTTGATTCATGTTCAGAGGTGTAAGTAGCATGTCTCCGATAAGTTTTGGATTTTCTGAATGAGGTTTGGACCATGTTTGGATTTCCAAAGTAGCAAGTCACCGCGATTGTGGCGCATCGCAGTGGAATAGCGATGGAGGACTTGACGCATCATGGTGAGGGCTCAATCGACATTTCAATTACGAATTTAAATTTCCCAGGGGCAGTCAGGTCTTTTCCTATGGCCCCAATCCATAAAAACACGGAATTTATCATTAGTTAAGACATTATATGCCTATTTCCATAATTTCTCTTTAAAATAAACCCTATCCATCATCCAAATTCATCAAGTTCAACCATTATTTCTTCAAGAAAACTCAAGAATTCAAACTTCACCACCCAAGAACGATCAAGAATGTTAGTTCACTTGCAAGATTAAAGCCTTAAGGTATGTTAAATGTTCATCTGTGGGACCTTTTCACCTATAAAGTTCAAGAACCTATTTTTATGTTTCAATTCATGAATTTACATATTTATAATGAGTTATCTTCATGAAGCTTTTATGAATTTCAATTATACATTATTTTTACAAGTGTTTTTCATTGAAAGTAGTCCTTACACATTTGAATGAAGAAAATTCCATGTTAAATCCCCAATAATTAATTTAATGTTCTAATTATGTTATTCCCACATGTTCCAATCATTCCCATGCCTAAATTGATGAATTTCAAGTGTTTGATAAAATGCCTAAGAGATGAATTTTGAGCAATGACTACTTATTATGCTTTTGAAGCTTTGGTATGCTTTTACTATTAATGTTATCGAGTCCTGGGGGTTATGAATACCCAAAATTTAGTTGTTTACTTAGTCTTAGTACTTAGTCAGTTATCGAGTCCTACTAGAGTACGTACCAGTAGATGGTTACTCTTTAGTCCTTTTGGACTTTATTTCAGTGGATCCATGCAGCCAGTGTTAGTAGCCATGGCACGGTACTAACACCCTTCCAACTGGGGTCATAGGTTGGACCCCAATTATCTCTTATTAGGGTATATCTGTTAGATGATAGCTCCTACAACCTCAATCCAGTATTCAGTTCATAGTTTAGTTTTAGTTTTGCTTGACCATGGCATACAGTTATTAGTTATTCAGTATCAGTATTTCAATATTTTTGTTTATAGATTATCTCAGTATCATGTAATATGCTTGGTAATGCATTCTCAGATTTTACAGCTTCTTCGCATACTCTACATCAGTTATCTCATTCTATTTATTCTGTCAGTTATTATTCATGTATGTAAGTCATGCATATCATCCTAACCTCATTTAGCATACCAGTATATTCAAAGTAGCGACTGCATACTCATTTTTTGCACTATGATGTCTCATATCTTAGTTTCGAACGCTCAGGTTCCCGATCGCACCTAGACATCCCAGCACACCAGCAGTAGCAGAAGTGGTGATTCCTTATATTCTAAGTACCATTTATGTTTATTTTAGTGTATCAGTTCAGTAGTGATGTTGGGTGTATTTATACGTTCTAGCATCACTATTCTAGCCTATTTAGCCTTGTTTTGAGGATGATTCTATGATATATGGCTTGATAATAATAAAAATGTGTATAGAAGTGTTAAATCATGTATTTATAAGGTTCCAAGTGAATTCCAAGTAAGTTTGTACTTAAAAGAGTCAATTTGAGTTCAATATAAAAAACTAGTCTTCCTAGCGTGAGCTAGTTGCTTTTCTACTCTATCTTGTTGGATTCAATTGAGTTAAATATGTTTCTTATGGTTTTAAATGTGTTATGATATGTGTAATAAAGTGTTAGGAGTGTACAAATTTCATATTAGTCAAATAAAGAGTGGGAACTTGAAGTGAAAGACCATGGAATTCAACCTAGACTAAGCTCTTGTTTCTTATTCATCGTAATGGGTTTAGTGTTGTTTGTGCTTCTAATTCTTGTGGTTTGATGATGTAGAATGCTTTTGGAGCTGAATATGATGATAGTTTGATGTTAAAGAGGCTTGGAAATAATGGGAAAGACGCCACAAGACAAAGAATGGAAGAAGGAAGCACCAACACTTAACCAAAATTCGGAGGACAACTTCTAGAGAGTGCATGCATTTAGCATGTGTCGCATGCTCTAGCCCTATGAAAGACAGGATGCGACGCATGCTCTACTCCACACCGGGGCATTTGATGCTAATTTGACTCCTATATGGACTTGGCTTACCCTTATTCTATATATACATATTGTATCACGTTTTTACATATCTTTTGACATATTTTGGAGAGCAAGGGGATGTTATAAATTCATAATTAGGTTTTTATTAATTTCATTTATTTTATTCATGACTTTAGTCATTAATTACAACATTGTGATTATGATTATGACTATGCGTGGCTAAACACCCCCTTTTCGGGGTTGAAGCCAAGAACATGATTATTATTGCTATGAATTAAGTTTGTTTGCTTTGCTTATCAATATTGTTTGTTTTCATATTCTTGTTTTAACTATTTTAAGGATTCACAACCCTTAGAAACATCCATTGTCAACCTTGTGAACTCAGGAGAGGGAATAGGGCGATATAACATGGGAATAAGCAGAGTATGTTTCTTGAATCTTTGTAAAATAAGAAACTTGAATTAGTATCTGGGACAGGGATGTACTTAGATACCTTACTTGATTCATATGTAGGATGATATTTGTTAAGAACTTAAGTGAATTATTACATCCCCGCTCAACGATGTAGGTGTAAGGTTCAACTTAGGTAATAGATTAGAGGTTGGGAAACCATAATCGCACAATTAACCCTACGAATCAATAACCAAGATAAGCAAGTTGAATAAAATCCAATAGCATAAGATGATTGTTCAGAGTGCTTCAACCCTAGTTTTTATCTCATTGATTTTCTCAAGACCTTTACTCTCTGCATTATTTAGTTTTAATTTTCAATTTCCAAACTCTTTATTTGGTTACTCTTGCATCAATTGAATGTAAAGTGTGAACTAAAATCAAATAGTTGCCAAATCTAGTCCCTGTGGGATTGATAACTCGACTTTCTTGAAGGCCACTATACTACTTGGTAGACCACGTACACTTGCCTATGCGCTTGGGCATTGTCAATTTTTTGGTGCCGTTGCCGCGGACTTGTATTTTGGAAATTGATTATTTTAGTTTTACTTTTAGATTTATTTGGTGTTTTTACGCTTGGTCTTGGTTTTGTAATTGCAGGAAATAGGTTTTTAAAATGGTAAGTTGGCAAGGGATAAGGAGTTGGTTGAACCAAGCTCCAAACCCGAGCAACTTTACCATCAATGAAGGAGATAAGTAATCCTTCTCCCACGAATTCCTCAAATCTAAGAAGACCAAGAAAATCCTATGCAAATGGCTGAGGAACAACAAGTAGAGCACAAGACTGTTCGGGAAGTGGCAGTCCCACTTCCAACAAATTTGACTTCCCCCATTCAAAGATCAGCTGCTGGGGGAAATTTTGATCTTAATCACAACATGGTGCAACTATTGATTAGCAATGGACAATTAACAGGGCTTTCACACGAGGATTCACAAGTTCACTTCTAGAATTTCATTGAGCTCACTGCTACATTTATTCCAACAGGTATAAATGTTAATCATGTGAGGCTCACACTCTTCCCCTATTCACTTATTGGGGAAGATAAAAAGTGGTTGAATGTGGAGCTGGCCAATTCAATCACATCATGGGATGACTTAGCCAGAAGGTTCCTCATCAGATTCTTTCCATAAGGTAAGACTGCGAGACTTCACATTGCGATAGTGAGCTTCAAACAAAAGCCTGATGAAAATCTATATCATGCTTAGGAATACTTCAAGGCCCTTCTTCGGTATTCTCCACACCACCAACAGTCAAATGAGGTACTTTCTCATACTTTTGTAGAATCTTTTGATCATAATACGAAGATTTTGCTAGATTCAACTATGGTAGTCAAGCGCTGGAGTTGACTTATAATGAGTTGTACACATTGTTGAATCGCATAGCACAAAGAAATCCTGAGTGGCATTCAGATTCCAGAAGTGCCATAAAAAGATTTACAGGTGTACTAGAGGTGGACCAATTCACAACCCTATCAGCATAGATGTTTGTATTACAGAATTTGATCAATATTCAGTTCAGCAGCATAAAATTAAGATCTCCACAGCCTACCGTAACATCAATGCAGTTCAGCAAATTAGTGGTTGGTATGAGGTATGCAGAAATAGTGGCCATTTTACGGCCATGTATCCTTTAAATCCAGAATCAGTGATATATGTAGGCAATGCTCAAAGGCCAAATTATGGTAACGCCTACAATATAAAGCGGTAGACTCATCCATGGAATACCTCATAGCCACAGGTCCAACCAAATTAGTCCAGCAGCAATATGGAGGAGATAATGAAATAGATCTTAGCTAATCAGACACAGTTTGCTACAGACTTAAAAATTTTGCAAGCGGCCACAAGAAGTCTAGATTTGCACGTGGGGAAAAATCAGCAAGCAGTACATACTAGGCCACAAGGTGGGTTGCCAGCTGATACAAAAAATCTAAATCAAGTCATGGAAATTACCTTGAGGAGTGGTAAAGAGATTTAAGGAGAACATGAAAAGGTAACAAAGGAGGTAGATACTGATGTGGTGACCCAGCAAGTAAATAAAAAAGTTGCTGAAAAATCAAGAAAGTCTGAGTAATTGAAAGAAAAAGTTGCTAAATTAGAAGTGAAGAAGACACTGGCATTAACTTTCCCTCAGAGGCAAATTAAAAGTGAAGGAGGATGCACTGTTTAAGAAGTTCATTGATACATTCATAGAGCTTCACATTAACTTACCTATGTTAGATATTTTTCAGAGTATGCCCAAGTATGCAAAGTACTTGAGGGATGTTATAATACCTCATATTTCCTTAGCTTAAGATTAACTCTCAGTTTATGAGTTATCTAATATAAAAATTTTGAAATGCTTATTATTTTTCAGTTTAGAGCCTGCCATTGTGTAGGAAATTAAATCATCTTTCCAACGATAAAAAATTTTCCTAAATCTAATAATCGGGTAAGACGTTATGGCTATTTTAAGTTTAAGTCATTAAACACCATAATTCAGTCCAATAGCTCATCAAAGAGTAATCCAAAAATAGCAATTGTCAGTTTACAGTGAGGCACCGCGATACCGTCGTGCCAAAGCTCATTTTCATATTTTTCAATTTCTAGTGAGCCAACTCAATTGTACCGCATCGCATTGAGCTTTCAGATCCCATCTAGTATTGCAATGCAATTCCACCACGTCACGCCACCAGCCACATTCCCAGTTATCATTTTCCAGTGGCTTGGCGTGATAGCAGCGCGTCACGCTAGGGCCCAAAATTTGGTTTTTAGTATGAATTTTTAAGTCATTCTTAGGGGTAAATGGGTATTTTTCCATGACCCTAATCAATCTAAACATGAAATTTACCCCTAAATAACTCATTATCTCATAATTTATTCACTTTATTCAAAGATTAAGTCATTTTCTCTCAAAGAGGGGCTAAACCCTAGCTTCATGAAACAAGAGCAAAAATCAAGAGTCTCTCCAAGAACCTTCAAGAATTAACAATCCAAGGTATGTTAGGTGTTCATCAATGGTTTCCTTTCACCCATAGAGTCCACGAATCAATTTTTAAAACTGCAAGATTGTTCATTTATAAATTTTATGCTTGAAATTAAATTGAATTCATATTCATATTATTGTTGGGTTTTAATCCATGATTTAAATTAGAAGTTCCAAGAATTGACTCTAGTATGTGTTGATTTACATTATATTCATGATAAACCCTTCAATTTGCAAGTTTATCATTGAAACCACGTCAATCCTAAGTGTTTATGATTTAATAATTCAGTTATGCCTCCCCATGTGTCTGATAAAATGCCTATGTGAATGAAATAGTGCCATTGTGACATGATATCATGTATTCCCCATTCATGTACAAGTTAATGCATTACAAGTATTTGATAAAATGTCTTTATAAATGAATTATGGACAAGTGTACATTGTTATGTATTTAAAGATTATGCTATGCCTTTTTTTATGCCATAGAGTCTTGGGGGTATTTAATACCCGATAATTTAGCTATTTACCGAGAACCAATATCAGTTACAAAATCTCAGTCATATCATGATCAGTAGTACTCTCAGTCAGTTACGAAACTCACTAAAACTCAGTTAGTTACAGAACTCAAGAAAACTCAGCATTCAGTCTAGTACAGTTCAGTATACTCAATTCAGTGTCTTTCAATTGGGAGTAGGATTCAGCACCGAGCAAATCCAAGGATAGGGGCTCACCTGCCAGTAGAGGGTGTGATCCTTAGAATCAATCCTTGCATTCTAGAACTACGTAGCAAGCGTAGGTTGAGACATCAAACCTACCAGATGAGGGTTGATAAGGTATCTTAACTTGTCAGATGAGGGTTCCACCATTAACATTAGACTACCTACCAGATGAAGGTAACTTTCTACTGTCTTTACCCGTGGTACGGTACTGACACCCTTCCAATTGGGGTCAGAGGTTGGACCCCAACTCAGTTATCTTATCTTATTTGGGGCATATCGGTTAGATGATTACCTCTCATAGTCTCAGTTTCAGTCTTCAGAATAGAACTCAGTTTAGTTCTATAGAATCACGACTATCAGATACAGTCAATAAGGATCAGTAACTCAGTTATCAGTAAATTTAGATATCAGTTACTCAGTATCAGAACTTAGGACAGCTTCAGATAAGATTAGTCATAGTATTTATTTATATGATCAGTAGTGCACACTTAGTTTTACAGCAGTATCAGTTATCCATGTACTCTCATGTTCAGTTACTCTATATCATACAGTTTGTTATTATTCATGCATATGAACCCTTGCATTCAGACTTACCTCATCTAGCATACCAGTACATTCCATGTACTAATTCATACTCTTTCTTTGTGCTATGATATCTCATATCATAGGTTCAGATGCTCAGGTTCCTGACCATGCATAGACAGATTCAGGTTCATCCAGCAGTATCAGCTTTAGTAGTGAGTCCTTATCTGTTAAGGATATTCTTTCATTTCATTATCATAGTAGATTCAGTATCTCAGTAGATGGAGTTATTTAGGGGATTTTCCCATCAACTCCACATTCAGTATCTCATAAATGATATATTTAATCATTATTTAAGATATTTTGAACATTATGGCATTTTAGCCTATTATTCTGTATTTATTACTATATCATGTTCAGTGCTCATAGCAGATATCAGTCATGGGTTAGATTATGGTCCTTCAGGATCATAAGCACCGTGTAGCGTTCGGGGTATAAACTCTGGGTGTTACAAACTTTGTATCAGATCCTAAAGTTCAATAAAGTCCTTGGGAGTCTGAAAGCTGCACTAGTAGAGTCTTGTACATGGGTGTGTGGCGCACCACACTTATGGATAGGAGGCTATAAGATATTTTAGGAAACAGTTTTCCTTTTTTCAGTATTTATGTCGTGCGAATGAGCATGAGCTCAAGTTAAACTCTCAGTCAAATCTGTTTCCTTTTTTTCATTTATAGAACATGTTTTCTAAAAAGACTAACGAAAACAAAACTAGAAATCTGTCAGAACCTCAGCCCATTCAGGAAGATCCCTTGGACGAGCATGTCTCTCGGCAGAATTCAAATAAGCATTCACTACTCTAGTCAACTATGTAGTAGCCCAGAATGAACGGCCAGATGCTATTCTGGCCAACCTAGTGGCCAATACTACTGTATCTAAGATTCGGTATGTCACCCGAATAAATTCTCCCCTATTCTCAGGAACTAAGCTTGAAGATGACCCACAGGAGTTCCTCGATCAGGTCCAGAAAGTCACAGATATTATGGGAGTGACTTCCAATGAGAGTACTGAGTTAGCTTCTTATTAGCTATAAGATGTAGCTCATATGTGGTTTAACAAATAGAAGGTAGATAGGGGCGTAGATGCAGAGCCCTTAGAGTGAGAAGAGTTGTTACTGCCTTCCTAGATAGATTCTTTCCCTTAAAGCTAAGAGAATCCAAGGTGTTAAAGTTCATCAATCTCAGGCAGGGCAGTATGAGTATGAAGAATATTCCCTTAAGTTTATTAAGTTAGCCAGATATCCTCCCTATGTAGTAGTAGATAGTAGGTCCAAAATGAGCAAGTTCATATCTGGGGTGTCAGATAGTATGGTTGAAGAGTGCAGAACAGTGATGTTGATTAAAGAAATAGACATATCTAGGCTCATGGTCCATGTTCAACAGATAGAAGAGGCTAAGATCAGAGAAAGAGAGAGACAGAATAAGAGATCTAGAATACGTAGCTTCAATTTTAATCAGCCTAAGTCAAAGTCGGTAACCGTTCCCAGTTTCATCCAAAATCTTCAATTCCAGCTCCGTCCTCAGCCAGTGCTCCAGTACCTAAGTTTAGAAATAGTAACAGCAATAGGGCTCCAGGCTCTAAATCTCAGAGTAGTGTCAACAGTGCTCGAACAAATCCTCTTTGTCAGACATATGGCAGAAACCACAAGGGTGCCTATAGAGCTAGCAGTGATGTTTTCTTTGAGTGTGGAAAGCCAGGCCACAGACTCAGAGATTGTCCTTAATCAGGTTCTAAGGTTCAGCATAACCATCCTTCAGCTTAGTCTGGTCGCCCGAATCAGCAGGATGCCACTTCCAGTGCCACCAGTGGGCAACTCCTAATCAGGCTTTATGCACTTTAGTCCAGACAAGATTAAGAAATTCTCCTAATATGGTTACTGGTACATTATAGATCTTCTATTTATATATTTATGCCATGTTAGATTCGAGAGATTCTTTATATTTCATAACTCCTTATATAGTCATTAACTTCGGAGTCAGTCTAGAAATTCTAGTAAAGCCTTTCTCAGTTTCTACCCCAGTGGGTAAATCTATCATAGCCCGATGGGTATACAATAACTATTCGGTTATGATATCTTAGAAAGTTACTACAATAGGCCTTGTAGAGATAGAGATGGCAGATTTTGATGTCATTCTTGGCATAGATTGGCTCTACTCATGTTATGCCTCAGTTGATTGTAGAAACAAAATAGTTCATTTTTAGTTTCCAAATGAACCAGTCCTTGAATGAAGGGGTTGTACCACAATGCTTAAGGGTCAGTTGATTTCATACCTTAGAGCAATAAAAATGATATCCAAGAGATGTATCTACCATCTTATGTAAGTCAAAAACTCTAACTCAGAAACTCCAACTCCTGAGTCAGTTCCAATGGTAAATAAATTCTCAGATATATTTCCCAAAGATCTTCTTGGAGTTCCTCCCATTAGGGAAATTGACTTTGGAATAGACCTTCTTCTAGATACTCAGCCCATATCTATTATGCCATACAAAATAGCTCCGACAGAACTTAGAAAGTTAAAAAAAATAGTTGAAAGATCTCCAAGATAAGGGATTCATCAGACCCAGCGTCTCCCCATAGGGTGCACCAGTTCTATTCGTGCGTAAGAAAGATGGTTCTCTCAGAATATGTATAGACTACCTTCAGTTAAACAAAGTCACAATCAAGAACAGATATCCATTTCCTAGAATCGATGACTTATTTGACCAACTTCAGGGTGCTAGTTACTTTTTTAAGATAGACCTCAGATCAGGATATCATCATCTTAGATTCAGAGAATATGATATTCTGAAAACAACTTTCAGAACCCGGTATGGTCACTTTGAGTTTCTAGTCATCTCCTTTGGTCTAACTGATGCCCCAACAGCTTTTATGGACTTAATAAACCGCATGTTTAACTAGTACTTGGAAATGTTTGTTATAGTCTTTATCAATGACATTCTTTTCTATTTCTATAGCAAGAATGATCACGCAGATCACCTCAAAATTGTACTTCAGACTCTCAGAACTCATCAGTTGTTCACCAAATTCAGTAAGTGCAAATTTTACTAAGGTCAGTAAAATTCTTTGGTCATATTATTTTTGGTGATGGCATTAGAGTTGATCCTCAAAACATTGAAGCAGTGAGAAATTGGCCTAGACCTATCTCTCCATTAGATATCAGGAGTTTCTTGGGTTTAGCTAGATATTACCATTGGTTTGTTGAAGGATTTTCATCTATTGCATCCCCCATATCTAGATTCACTCAGAAGAAAGTCTAGTTTTAGTGGTCAGATTCCTGTGAGAAGAGTTTTCAAAAGATGAAGACTCAACTTACCTCAGCCCTAATTTTGACTCTACCAGATGGTTCAGATGGGCTTGTTGTCTACTGTGTTACATCTAAAGTAGGTTTGGGTTATGTCCTCATGCATATAGGTAAGGTCATAGCCTATGTCTCTAGACAACTTAAGCCCCATGAGAAGAATTATCTGACTTATGATCTCGAGTTAGCAGCTGTAGTGTTTGCCTTAAAGATTTAGAGTAATTACTTGTATGTGGTACATGTTGATGTGTTCATAGACCACAATAGCCTTCAGTATGTATTCTCTTAGAAATATTTGAATTTGCATCAGAGAAGGTGGTTAGAGTTATTAAAAGATTATGATATGAGTGTTTTGTATCCCCCGAGCAAGGACAATATAGTGGTTGATGCTCTTAGTAGACTGTCTATGCATAGTGTTACTCATATTAAGGATGGTAAGAAGAAGTTAGTTTAGGAAGTTCATCAGCTTGCCCGACTAGGTGTCCGTTTAGTCAATTTAGTAGAAGGTAGTGTATGGGTGTAGAACATTTCCGAATCCTCTCTATTTTCTAAGGTAAAGGAAATATAGGATAGAGATCCCAGTCTAGTTAAGCTAAAGGAGTCAGTCATAGATTAGAAAGTAGAGTTTTTCTCCCAAGGGGGAGATAGTGTATTGCGTTGCCAAGGTCAGCTATATGTCCCAGGTGTAGATGACTTGAGGCAGTGAATTCTTACAGAAGCGCATGGTGTGCATTACTACATTCATCCAGAATCCACTAAGATGTATTGTGATTTGAGAGAGATCTAATAGTGGAGTGGGATGAAGAGAGACATTGCATAGTTTGTAGCTAAGTACTCTACATATCAACAAGTTAAGATTGAGCACCAAAATCCTAGTGGGTCTACGTAGGAGTTTAGTATTCCTGCTTGGAAGTGGGAGGAAGTAAACTTGGATTTTGTGATAGGTTTGCCTCGTACCCCTCACCAGTATGATTCTATTTAGGTATCATAGATAGGATAACCAAATCAGCTCATTTCTTGCCAGTCCATACCTCCTATTCAACCGAGGACTATGCCAAACTCTATATCAGATAGTTGGTCAAGTTACACAGAGTTTCTGTAATCATTATCTCATATAGAGGTACCTAATTTACCTCTCATTTTTAGAAAGCATTCCAAAAGGGTCTTGGTACCCAAGTTTATCTTAGTACAGCCTTCCACCCTCAGACAGATGGTCAAGTAGAAAGGACCATTCAAACTCTAAAAGATATGCTGAGAACATGCGTTATCGATTTTAAGGGTAATTGGGATGAATACTTACCTTTGATTGAGTTTGGATACAATAACAGCTATAATTCTAGTATTTTGATGGCTCTGTTTGAGGCTCTCTATGGTAGGAGATGCATATCTCTAATTAGTTGGTTTGAGGTAGGTGAAGCTGTAGTAGTAGGGCCTGACCTAGTGTTTGATGCCTTAGAGAAGGTTCAGTTATTCATAGAAAGACTTAGGGCTGCCCAGAGCTGATAGAAGTCATATGCCGATGTGCGGAGAAAGGATCTCGAGTTTGAGATTAGTAATTTTCTGTGCTTAAAAATATCTTCTATGTAGGGGGTAAAGAGGTTTGTCAAGAAGGGAAAGCTCAGTTCCCGATATGTCGGTCCTTACAGAATTCTCAACCGTTTTGGAAAGGTAGCTTATGAGCTTGAGTTTCTTTCGGATATAACCTCAGTGTATCCAGTATTCCACGTCTCCTTGCTAAAGAAATGCATTGGTGACCTTGCAGCCATAGTTACTTTAGAGGATATAAATATTCAGAATGGTCTCTCTTTCAAAAAGGTTCTAGTATAGATCCCCGATCATCAGATTTGTAAACTGAGGAACAAAAAAGTTCCCGTAGTCAAAGTCCTTTGGCAGAATCAGTCCGTAGAGGGAGCTACTTGGGAAGAAGAAGCAGATAGATGGACCAAGTACCCTTACCTCTTCTCTACAACCTCAGATCTAGCTTAAGGTAATAGTGTTCCTTAGCTTTACTCAGTTTTATGTCCATCTATAATTATAACTCGGTATCTATTACCGTTGCATATTCAGTCATGTATTCATGAACCGGTTCAGTCATGTACTCATGCATCAAATATGTATGTTCAATATGAAAACCCAGCTTATCAGAAGCTTCAGTCATGTAGTCATGTATTAGATATGCATGTTCAGTGTGTAAACTCAGTTTATTAGTGTCTCAGCTTAATCAGTCTCATTCGAGGATGAATGTTCCCAAGAGAGAGATATTATAATACCCTATATTTCCTTAGCATAACTCTCAATTCATTAGTTATCCAATATAAAATTTTTGAAATGCTTATTATTTTTCAGTTTAGAGCCTTCCATTACGTAGGAAATTGAATCAGCATTCCAATGATATAAAATTTGGCTAAATCCGATAACCAAGAAAGAAGTTATGGCTATTTTAAGTTTCAGTAGTTAAACACCGTAATTCAGGCTAGTAGCACATCGTGGAGTAAGACAAAATGGCAATTGTCAGTTTCCAGTGAGGTACCGCGATACCGGCGCATCGTGCCAAAGCTCATTTTCACATTTATCAATTTCCAGTGAGCCAACGCGATTGTACCGCATCACACCAAGCTTCTAGGTCCCATCCAATATTGCAACGTGATTCCACTGCATCGCACCACCAGCCACATTCCCAGTTGTTATTTTCCAGTGGCTTGGCGTGATAGCGGTGCATCGTGCCAGGGCCCAAAATTGGGTTTTTCAGTATGAATTTTTAAGTTGTTCTACAGGGTAAATGGGTATTTTTTTTATGGCTCTAATCAGTTTAAATAGGAAATTACCCCTAAATAACCCATTATCTCATCATTTATTCACTTTATTCAAAGATTAAGTCATTCTCTATCAAAAAGGAGCTAAAGCCTAGCTTCAAGAAAGAAGAGCAAAAATCAAGAGTCTCCAAGAAACTTTAGGAATTAACAATCCAAGGTATGTTAGGTGTTCATCTATGGGTTCCTTTCACCCATAGAGTCTACGAATCTGTTTTTAAAACTACAAGATTATTTATTTATGACATGCTTGAAATTGAATTGAATTCATGTTCATGTTATTATTGGATTTTAATCCATGATTTAAATTACAAGTTCCAAGAATTGATCCTAGTATGTGTTGATTTACATGATATTCATGATAAACCCTTCAATTTGCAAGTTGATCGTTAAAACCATGTCAACCCTAAGTGTTTATGATTTAATGATTCAGTTATGCCTCCCCATGTGTCTGATAAAATGCCTATGTGAATGAAATAGTGCCATTATGACATGATATCATGTATTCCCCATTCATGTACAAGTTAATGCATTACAAGTATTTGATAAAATATCTTTATGAAAGAATTATGGACAAGTGTACATTGTTATGTATTTCAAGATTATGCTATGCCTTTCTTTTATGCTATCAAGTTCTATGGGCATTTAATACTTGACAATTTAGCTGTTTACCTAGAGCCAGTATCAGTTACAAAATCTCAGTCATGTCATGATCAGTAGTACTCTCAGTCAGTTACAAAACTCAATACAACTGAGCCAGTTACAAAACTTAGGAAAAATTAGTAAACTTAGTATTCAGTCCAGTATAGTTCAGTATA
The DNA here is from genome assembly GCF_002878395.1 of Capsicum annuum. Lineage (NCBI taxonomy): Eukaryota > Viridiplantae > Streptophyta > Magnoliopsida > Solanales > Solanaceae > Capsicum > Capsicum annuum. The sequence continues at coordinate 67,670,015 of NC_061121.1, forward strand.
CTCAGTTCAGTGTCTTTCAATTGAGAGTAGGATTTACCACCGAGTGAACCCAAGAATGCGGGCTCACTTGCCAGTAGAGGGTGTGATCTTTAGAAGCAATCCTTGCATTCCAGAACTATGTATCCAGCGTAGGTTGAGACATCAAATCTGCCAGTTGAGGGTTTATGAGGTGTTTTAACCTATTAGATAAGGGTTCTACCATTTTCATTAGAGTACCTACCAGATGAGGGTAACTCTCCAGTGACTTTACCAGTGGCACGATACTAACACCCTTCCAACTGGGATCACAGGTTGGACCCCAACTCAATTATCTATCTTATTTGGGGCATATCGGTTAGATAATTACCACCCACAATCTCAGTTTCAGTCTTTAGAATAGAACTCAGTTAATTTCTACAAAATTAGGACTATCAGATATAGTAAATCAGTATCAGTAACTTCAGATATCAGTTACTCAGTATCGAAACTCAGGACTTAGCTTCAGATAAGCTTAGTCATAGTATTTATTTATGTGCTCAGTAGTTCACACTCAGTTTTACAGCAGTATCAGTTATCCATGTACTCTCATGTTCAGTTACTCTATATCATACAGTTTGTTATTATTCATGCATATGAACCCTTGCATTTAGCCTTACCTCATCTAGCATACCAGTATATTCCACATATTGACGTATACTCTTTCTTTGTGCTATGATGTCTCATATCATAGGTTTGGTGCTTAGGTTCCCAACCGCGTATAGATTGATTCAGGTTTAGCCAGCAGTATCAGCTTAGTAGTGAGTCCTTATATGTCGAGGATATTCTTTCATTTCATTATTATAGTAGATTTAGTATCTCAGTAGATGGAGTTGATGGGGGGATTGTCCCATTAACTCCATATTCAGACAGTTTAGTTTAGAGGCTTTTCAGACTAGATTTCAGTTAGTGTTCAGTTTTACAAATATTATCACAGACGATATATTTTATCAGTATTTTAGATGTTTTGAACCTTATGGTATTTCAGCCTATTATTTTGCATTTATTACTGTATCGTATTTTAGTGCTCACAGCAGGTATCAGTCATGGATTAGCTTGTGGTCCTTTGAGGTCGTAAGCACCGTGTAGTGTCTGGTGTACAGACTTAGGGCATTATAGATGTAGTGGCTAAAAAGGTGAAATTGTAGGATGTGGGAGCTACAACACTTACTAAAGAGTATAGCACTGTGATGACATTGAAAATCCCTAAGGAATTGAGAGATCAGGGGAAGTTTGCAATCCTAATCCAAGTTGGGAGTAAAGCATTTAATGCTCTGAGTGATTTAGGGGAAAGCATCAACTTGATACCCCTATCACTATTTAAAATATTGGGCTTGGAAGATCCGAGATAGACCAACGTGGTGTTGCAGTTGGCAGATGGGTCATTCACATATCTGGATAGAATAATTGAGGATGTCCTCATAAAGGTTGGTAAATTTATTATACCTTCTGACTTTATTGTTCATGATTTTTAGGAAGGTGAACGGGTGAAAATCATCTTGGGGTGTCCATTTTTAGCAACTAGAGGAGTGTTAATTGATATTAGAGAAGTGTAACACCCTAAAATCTGATCCTGAGATGTCACACAGTGCTCAAGACTATGAATAGCCTTAAGCTAACCCTATCTGCCTTCTACTAAATCTGAATATCATAATAAAGAAAATATAGACATAAAAGTCATACTAAATATGGAAAAACTGTCTGAGATAGCTGAGAATAATATGAATGTAATGTCTGAAAATCAATACTATAAGTTTGAATCAAATCTAGCAGTCTGACAAGCCTCTACTACTAATAACTAGAGAGTCACTGGGATAAACCCCTAGCTAACTCAAACTGTCTGAAAAGAGTACTCAATCATGTAAACTAATAAGTTGAAAAATCTAAATGAATAAGTCCCAAACTATGAGGATTCACCAACTGTCGGATGTAGATAGAGATGCTCAAACTACTCATGCTGCTGATGCTGAGCACCTGAACCTATATTATGAGATAATATAGCATATAGACGTAAATGTGGATAAGTACTTTGAGGATGTACTGAGTATATGGGGGTGAAATGCAGAAGAAAAACATCATCTCATCATTATAGTTTGTAAAACAATGCATGCTAAATGTAAATGACTCATATAAGTTGGAATACCTGAAATACTGAAATCTAAAATCATGCATAACAATCATACTTTGTAAATCTAGTGATTCAAAACATTTAGTTCTGAAAGTTGTACTAATATTCTGTCTGTAAATCATACTGTCTAAGTGTAAAAAAATCTCACTTCTGAATATGAAAGCTGAAAGCTGAAATCTGTAACTATATCTTTCTGTAAAGCATAACCTGAGAAAAGTTGTGAGCTTTTTCACTTAATTTTCTTAAAAGCTTTTCTGTTATTCTTTTCTATTAGGGAAGTTACTCAAAAGCTGTTTATTTACTTTTACTAGCAGAGAGGTTATCTTACTTGACATAAACCATGTGAGCTAACATGGAGTCTAACGTCTTAATCCCCTAAGGGAAAAAACTCATGATGGGAAGAGGTGTCATACTCTTGCCAAGGAGTATAACCTAAGCTAAGTGATCACATCTGTAACTGTCATCCATGTAGAAGTGGAAATAATCTGATAATCTGTACCTACGTTGGCTATGTAGCTCAGTGGAAGATAGGGCATGCTAATCCCACACTTCCCGCTCGATGCTAAATACTACTCCCTTTAAATCTGTGCTCATTCTGTTGGAAATCCACTTTAAAACTAGCATAAGGGTTTATTATAAAACCAATTATGCATTTATTTGATTTAATCGATAAATAAAGTTGTTCTAATTTCTGTAATTTGTAATAAATATGTAAAGCGGATTCCAAAACTTATCTGAAGATCAAAGCTTTATAGAAAAATTGAAAATAATCTGCTTATAAGATGCTTAAAGCATCATCTTTCTTGAAATATCAACATATAACCTTGGGTTTAGTAACCCATGCATTAAGTCCATGTCAAAACATCATAATAATCATGCTTGGTAATGAAAACAATGATAATTCATCTCAAAATATTGAAATTACTGCAATAGGCATGAAAATATGAAAATAAACATGTAATTCATCTTCAAAATCTCTCAAAAACTCATAATCTAGCAAATAGCAATAATGGGTATCAACCCTAATTTAAAATTCATTTATAATCATTCAAAATCATATAGATTTGAAATAAAAACTTGATTTTGGGCACAAGGATGAAAGAAGATCCTTGTTCATAAATCCTACATACCTTGGTAGATGATTAGATGAAGAATCTTTAATTATTGATTCCTATTTGAGTTTTTGATGATAAGGTCTTGATTATCTTATCTTGGGAATCCTCAATTTGGAGCTTTCTTGGAGAAAGAATGGTGGAATTTGATTTCTTGGAGAAAAAGCCTTTGAGTTCAAGGATTTTTCTTTGAGAAAGAAAGAATGAAATTATGCATAAAGTGTTTAGGGTATGCTTAATTCTTTGTTTTGGATGGATTGGGGCTTGGGAATTGACCAAAGTGCCCCTTTTTAATATTCAAATGGAACTGGGAAAGGGCAAAAAGGCTCCGAGTCTGCATGCCACTGCGATGCACCACTATCGCAGTGGCTCACTGGAAATTGGACAATTGGGAACTAGAAGTTCTCCGCGACGCGGAGCTATCACGGTACACTATAGAAATACCGTTTTAGCCGTTGGCGCGATGCGGTAATATCATGCTGGCTTATTGGATATGGACAACTGGGAAATTGGGCTCCTCCGTAATGCAAGCTTATCACGGAGGTCCACTGGAATTGACCAATGGTAACTGAGCCCTCACCGCGATGCAGTGCTAGTCCAGATGGCACACTGTTTTACTAAAATTGCCATAACTTTTTAACCGAGCATCGAATTTAGGTAAATTTGGTATTGATGGAAAGCTTATTCAATTTTCCAAACAATAAAAGGTCTAAATCTAGAAAATTCCATATGAAATAAATGTTATTCATTTTTCAACTCACCATTAACATTCTAGGAATGAATTTAAGCTAGAAAAAGTACGGGGTATTACAATATCTCCCCCTTGGGAATATTCGTCCTCGAATATGGATAGCTATAAGAATACTATGGAATCTGAGGCTACAGGCTATAATGCACAACTGAAATAAATTAAATGACTGAATCTAAAGCATACTGAGTATCTGAACTGATCTGTGAGTGCATAGGGTGACATGAAAATAACTATATACCTGAATCTGGGACTGGAAAAAATTGGATGAAAGAAGTCTATTACCTTCGGCTGAATCTGAGTTTGAGGAGAAAAGATGAGGATACTTGGTACGCATGTCTACTTCTGCTTCCCAAGTAGCACCCTCAACGGACATTTCACCCCAGAACTTTGACTAAGAGAACTTCTTATTCCTTAGTCTACGGATCTGATGATCAAGAATCTCTACTGGAACTTCTTCATATGAAAGGCTATTCTAAACATCTGTGCTTTCTAAAGGGACTATAACGGTTGAATCGTCCATGCACTTTTTCAACAAGGACACATAGAATACTAGATGAACTGAGGATAGATCTACGGGTAGCTCGAGTTTGTACGCCACCTTTCTAACACGACTCAAAATCCTGAATAGGCCTACATATCGGGGACTAAGCTTCCCTTTTTTTCCAAATCTCTTTACCTCCTTTATGGGTGAAACTTTCAAATACACAAGATAATCAACCTCAAACTCAAGATCTCTTCTTCTTATGTATTCATAAGATTTATGATGACTCTAAGATGCTTTCAATCTATCTTAAATCAATTGAACTTTCTCCATGGCTTTAAACACCATGTCTAGCCCAATCAAAGCGGCCTCACCCACTTTGAACCAACCAAATGGCAATCTATATCTTTGCCCATAAGGAACCTCAAATACTAGAATAATAACTGTTATTGTAAGCGAACTCGATCAACAGCAAATGTTTATCCCAACTACCTTTGAAATCAAGAACACAAGCCCTCAATATATCCTCTAGAGTCTGAATGGTCCTTTTTTCCTGACCATCTTTTATCTATGGATGAAAAGCGAACTTGGATACCAAGATCCTTCTGAAAGGCTCTCAACAATTGAGAGGTAAACTGGGTACCCCTATCTGAGATGATGGACAAAGAAACTCTATGCAATCTGATTAATTATCTAATATACAGCTTAGCATAATCTTCAGCTGAGTAAGACGTGTGAACTAGCAAGAAATGTGCTTACTCAATCTGTCTACAATAACCCAAATTAAATCATGCTAACAACGCGAATGGGTAATCCAAACACAAAGTCCATAGTTATCTCTTTCCACTTCCAAGTAGGGATACCAAACTCTTGCAACATACCACTACGTCTTTGGGGCTCTACCTTAACCTATTGATAAGTTGTATACTTGGCTACAAACTCATCTATAACTTTCTTCATACCACTCCACCAAAAGATTTCCCGCAAGTTATGGTACATCTTGGTGGCTCCTGGATGGATGGAATAATGTGAACCATGTGTTTCAGCCATAATCCGTTGTCTCAAATCATCAACAATGGCAAGCATAATCTACTCTGGTATCTCAACACACCATCTCCCCCTTAAGAGAAAAGATCTACCTTTTGGTCTTTAACTGACTTCTTTTGTTTGACAAAACTAGAATCCTTATCTTGCCTTTCTTTCACTTTCAAAACTAGAGAAGATTCAGAACTACTCTGAACCCAAATATTTCTTCAGCTAAATCAACCAATATCATGCCCAATCTAGCTAATCGATGAACTTCCTGAACTAACTCCTTCTTATTATTCTCCACATGAGTAACACTGCCCGTAGACAATCTACAAAGGGTGTTTTCCACTATATTGGCCTTGCCGGATGATATAACATGCTCATATCATAATCCTTCAACAATTCTGACCACCTTCTCTTTCGAAGATTCAACTCCCTCTGAGTAAACACATACTGCAAACTTTTGTGATCCGTGAACACATCAAGATGCACCTCATAAAGATAATGTCTCTAGATTTTCAAAGAAAACACGACAACAGTTAATTCAAGATCATGGGTCGGATAATTTTTTTTTGTGAGGCTTAAGCTGTCTAGAGTTAGAGGCTTTAACCTTACCTCTCTGCATCAAAACACAACAAAAACCAATTCTAGAGGCATCACAATACACCACAAAACCATCTGTAACATCGGGTAATGCTAAAATTTGGGCTGAAGTGAGTCAAGTCTTCAACTCCTGAAAACTCTTCTCACAGGAATCTGACCACTTGAAATTAACTTTCTTTTGGGTTAATTTAGACATAAGAGACAAAATAGATGAGAATCCCTCAACAAAACATCTGTAATAGCCCGCTAAACCCAAGAAAATCCTAATGTCTAACGGAGAGATAGGTCTAGGTTAATTTCTTATGGCTTTAGTCTTTTGGGGATCAACTTTAATCTCTTCACTAGAAATGATATGACCAAGGAAAGCTACTGACCTTAGCCAAAATTGCACTTACTGAATTTGGTAAAAAACTGGTGATCTCTAAGAGTCTGCAATATAATTCTAAGATGGCATGCATGATCATCCTAACTACAAGAGTAGACAAGGATATCGTCGATAAAGACTATAATAACATGTCCAGCTACTGTTTGAACACTCTGTTCATCAAGTCCATGAAGGTTGTTGGGGCATTAGTTATCCCGAAGGACATGACTAGAAACATAAAATGACCATAATGGGTTCTGAAAGCTATCTTTGGAATATCATACTCCCTTACTCTAAGTTAATGATAGCCGAATCTAAGGTCTATCTTGGAGAAATAACTTGCACCATGGAGTTGATCAAATAAGTTATCAATTCTAGAAAGAGGATATTTATTTTTTACTGTAACTTTATTCAGCTGACGATAGTCAATGCACATAAGTAAAGAATCATCTTTCTTTCATAGGAATAGAATGGGAGTGCCCCATGGAGAAATACTAGGCTTTATGAAACCTTTATCTAAAAGATCCTTGAGTAGCTCTTTTAACTCTTTAAGTTCGGTGGAAGCCATACGATATAGAGATATTGAGATGGGTTGAATATTTGGAAGAAGGTCAATAATAAATTCTACTATTGGAGTCTCAGACTTAGTGTCTTTGACTTGAACTAGATGGTAGATACACCCTTTGGAAATTAACTTTCTGGATTTAAGGTAAGATATGAAATGACTCTTGGGGGTCACTGAATTACCTTTCCACTCAAAGACTGGCTCATCTGGAAACTGAAACTTCGCCACTCCGGTGCGACAATATATGGATTTATAATAGGAATGGCGCCAATCCATACTAAGAATAAGGTCAAAGTCAACCATATCTAACTTTATTAGATCTGCTAACATAATTTTATCAAGGACAGTGATATGACACTTTCTATAGATCTATTTAGCAACAATTGATTACCTACTAGGGTAGAAACTAAGAAAGGCTCAGGAATCTTTTCAGAACTTACCTCAAAATTTACTGCAACTAACAGGGTAACATAAGAAAAACTTGACCCAGGTTCTAACAACACATAAACATCAAGATGAAAGACACGAAGCATACCAGTAACAACATCTGGCGAATCTTTCTTCTCCGGATGAGATGGTAAAGCATAAAATTAATTTTGGCGCTGACCGCCACTGGTACTAGATGATGCATCCTGTGGAGGAACTGGGTGACATAAAGGAGCTGGTGCACTAGTAGCCTGAGTCTGGAGACAAACATCTCTATTTTCTTGCTTACCATGTGGACACTCTCTAATTCCATGACCTAACTTACTACAACCACAACAACTCTTCTGTCCATCCAAGCACTCTTCAGGATAATTCTTACCACACTTAGCACATAGAGAATATTTTGGCCTTTAACTCATACTATTCTGAGATCTGGACATAGAGGACTTACCCCACTGCTCCTACCTAGCTCTAAGAGTAGGATCACTAGATGAAGATGGTGCTGGCATAGATGAGTGATTCTGAAACTACAAATGATTTCCCCCTCCAGACCTAGCATGTTCATACTCAAACTACCCTGTTCTAGCCCTCTTATTATTTCTATCTTTTCCCTTTAACTTCTCTACCTCAATATGCTAAGCATGAATTATCAATCTAGAAAGATATATGTCCTTAATAAGCATGGCAGTCCTACACTCCTTAACTACCAAGATAGATACTTTAATAATGAACTTACTCTTACTTGCCCTAGGATCAGCCATCGTATCTGGGGCATACATAGACAATTGGTTAAACTTAAGTCAGTACTCTTTCTCTGTCATTGATCCCTGCTGAAAATTCACAAACTCCTCTATCTTACCTTCTCTTATTTCACGTGAAAACAACTGTCTAGAAAAGCATCTCAAAATACCTGCCAACTCATAGGAATTGCATTCTTACCTCTACTATTCTTCCATATAACTGCCCAATCATACGCTATATCCTTCAACCTATAGAATGCTAACTCTACACTCTTCTCCTTAAAAATATGCATAATTTGGGTGATCTTCTTCACCTTAGCTAAATAAAATTTTAGGTCCTCACCTACTTTCGACCCAAAGAACTCTAGCAAATTCATTCTTATGAAGTCTCTAATTCTAGCTGCTGCTAAATCACTATTCTGCTGAAGTGGGACTACAGCCTGATGGTTGCCCTGAACACTGGCAGTCATTGCCTGGGCCAACACGTGAAAGGCAGCCTTAAACTAAGCATAGGATCTGTTCTCACTCACAGGATCAGCAAGCTGGGGTGGCCAGTTATCTTTTATACGGGTGTTATATCGATGAGGAATTATATTTAACTATAACATAAGAGCACGAGTTAAAAGCAGATATAGATACTGTAAGTATGATAGATCATGAAAGAAAGAGACAATTTCCTAAGAACGTCCATAGCCTTTTGCTCATAAATGTGGCATGCTTCACATATCAAGACTCTATGTAACATGGCTTGCCTGACCCCCTAGGACTCTTAAAAACCTTAAGCTCTGATACCAAGTTTGTAATGCCCCGAAATCTGATCCTGAGATGTCACACAGTGCTCAAGACTATGAGTAGCCTTAAGCTAACCCTATCTGTCTTCTACTAAATCTGAATCTCATAAAAAAGAAAATATAGACATAAAAGTCATACTAAATGCAAAAAAATTGTCTGAGATAGCTAACAATAATCTGAATGTAATGTCTGAAAATAAATACTATAAGTCTGAATCAAATCTAGTAGTCTGACAAGCCTCTACTACTAATAACTAGGGAGTCACTAGGACAAACCCCTAGCTAACTCGAACTGTCTGAAAAAAGAGTATTGAATCATATAAACAAATAGGCTACAAAATCTGAATAAATAAGTCCCTAAACTATAAGGACTCACTAATTGTTGGATGTAGATGGAGATGCTTGAACTACTCACGTTGTTGATGTTGATCACCTGAACCTACATTATAAGATAATATAGCATATAGACGTCTATGTGAATCAGTACTTTGAGGTTATACTGAGTATATGGGGTGAAATACATAAGTAAAACATCATCTCATCATCACAATTTGTAAAACAATGCATGCTAAATATAAATAACTCACATAAGTTGGAATGTCTGAAATACTAAAATCTGAAATCATGAATAACAATCATACTTTGTAAACTAGTGAGTCATTACACTTAGTTTTGAAAGTTGTACTAATGTTCTGTCTGTAAGTCATACTGTCTAAGTGTAAAAAGAGCTAACTTCTAAATCTGAAATTCGAAAGATGAAATCTATAACTATTATCTTTTTGTTAAGCATAATCTGAGTAAAGTTGTGAGCCTTTACACTTAGTTTTCTTAAAAGCTTTTCTGTTATTCTTTTCTATTAGGGAAGTTACTCAAAAGCTGTTTATTTACTTTTACTAAAAGGGAGGTTCTCTTAACCGACATAAACTATGTAAGCTAACAAAGAGTCCAACATCTCGTTCACCTAAGAGGAAAACCTCACTATAGGGAGAGGTGTCATACTCTTGCCAAGGAATATAACCTAAGGTAAGTTATCACATCTGTAACTGTCATCCATGTAGAAGTGGGAATAATCTGATAATCTGTACCTACGTTAGCTACGTAGTTCTGTGGAAAATAGGGCACGCTAATTCCACACTTCCCGCTCGAGGCTAAATACTACTCCCTTTAAATCTGTACTTATTCTGTTGGAAATCTATTTTAAAACTAGCATAAGGGTTTATTATAAAACCAATTATGTATTTATCTGATTCAATCTGTAAATAAAGTTGTTCTGATTTCTGTAATCTATAATAAATCTGTATAGTGGATTCCAAAACTTATCTGAAGATCAAAAGATCAAAGTTTATAGAAAAACTAAAAATAATCTGCTCATAAGATGCTTAAAGCATCATTTTTCTTGAAATATCAACATATAATCTTGGGCATTAAACACATGCTTCAAGTTCATGTCAAAACATTATAATAATCATGCTTGATAATGAAAACAATAATAATTCATCTCAAAATTTAGAAATTACTGCAATAGGTATGAAAATATGAAAATAGACATGCAATTCATCTTCAAAATCTTTCAAAACTCATAATCTTGGAAATAGGAATAATGGGTATGAAACCTAATTTAAAATTCATGTATAATCATTCAAAATCATATAGATTTGAAATAAAACTTGGTTTTGGGCACAATAATGAAAGAAGATCCTTGTTCATAAACCCCACATACCTTGGTAGATGATTAGATGAAGAATCTTGAATTAAGAATTCCTATTTGAGTTCAGATGAGTTCTTAATTATCTTGTCTTGGGAATCCTTAATTTGGAGCTTTCTTGGAGAAATAATAGTGGAGTTTCATCTCTTGGAGAAGAAGCCTTTGAGTTCTAGGATTTTTCTTTGAGAAAAAAAAGATAAAATTATGCATAAAGTGCTTAGGATATGCTTAATTCTTTGTTTTGGATGGATTGGGGCTTGGGAATTGACCAAAGTGCCCCTTGTTAATATTTTAATGGAACTGGAAAAACGCAAATAATTTTTGAATCTTTATGCCACTGCAATGCGCCACTATCATGGTGGCTCACTGGAAATTGGACAATTGGTAACTGGAAGTTCTCCACGACACAGAGCTATTGTGGTGCACTACAGAAATACCATTTTGACCATTGGTGCGATGCGGTATGATCGTACTGGCCTACTTGAAATGGACAACTAGGAAATTGGGCTCCTCCGCGATGTGATCTTATCGCAGAGGTCCACTAAAATTGACAAATAGGAATTGAGCCCTCATCGCGACACGGTGCTAGTCCAGATGTCACACTACTTTACTAAAATCACCATAACTTCTTAATCGAGCATCGGATTTAGGCTAATTTGGTATCGATGGAAATCTTATTCAATTTTCCACACAGTGGAAGGTCTAAATACGGAAAATTCCATATGAAATAAATGTTATTCATTTTTTAATCTCACCCTTAACATTCTAGGAATGAATTTAAGCTAGAAAAAGTATGGGGTATAATAAGAAGGCACGCTCAAAATGAGGTAGAGAATAAAGAGTGGTTTTTGATGTATACAAAGCACCCAAAATTACATCCCAAGTTAAATATTTATGTATGATCAATGTTATTGAAGGGGACAAATATGGGGTGACTAGTCCATAAAAGACCACTTTAAACTACCCAATTGAGCAGCCTAAGACTCTATCTCCTAAGCCTAAAATGATGGAAGTTGATGAGCCTAAAAAGGCTAAAGTTGAGAAACCTACTGCTCTTGTGAATTCACACCCAAAAGGGGTGAAAAAAGATAATAAGAAGACCTCCAAGTGTGAGGAAAAAGATAAAGAAATATGGTTAAGTTGAGTTAGGCCATGTCGCAATACTAAATCAGGCGTTGCTTGGAAGGCAACCCAAGATAATTAGGTATGTTTTCTTTTTACTTTTTAGTTTTTTATTTCACATAGTTTTTTGTTTTTGGTTGAGTCACAGGTTAATGGAAAGTCTGAGTACCATAAACTTAAGCTAAGAAGCATGGCAAAGACTGAGTGTGGGTCTCATGAACCTCCGTAATGCAAAAAGATGCAAATAGCTAGGCCTAGAGGCCTCAGGGAGTATTTCTATCTCTTACCTTTAAAATTCACTTTGGGGACAAAGTAGCTTTTTAAGTGTGGGGTGGGGAAATTCCCAAATTTTGACTCAATAAAAAATCTTATGTGAGATATTCTTGCTTGTGCTATTTGTGATTACATGATGAAGGTGGGTTTATTTGTAAAAGCATGTTGATTGTGTGAATTACTATTTTTGAGACTCCTAGGCTCAAGTTATGACTCCTGCTCTTGTTGGCTTCATTTTAAATTTGTGTTATTATTTGGTTGGGAGTTTATGATGATCCTATTGAGTTAAGCATGTACCATATGTGATGTGAGGTATTTGTATATTCCTTGTTGTGTGTGATATCTAGAACTTGACCGGTGTATGTGTGAAGCGAAATAAATAATGTGAGTTTAGGAGATGATATAGGCATTTCTTTGATAGCCTTATTTATACCTTCTAGTTGTTCTACCCTTGAGTTTTTTCCTATTTAACCCCTATTGAGCCTTTAGCTTTTTCTTTGGTAGCCTCAGATGTAGCCTAATCCCTTCTTTGATAGACCATAATTTTATCTAAAAAGCTCCTAAGTGATTTAATTGAAAAAAAAATTGAGAAAGGAGTTTGAGAAATTGATGAAGAAAAAAAAGGTAAAATTGATGCCCCAAGGTAACAGTTATTGGTGTATAATTGATGTGTGGTGAATGGTTGTGATATAATTGATGTTATAAATATTTCCATGATTGTGAAAAAGAGAAAAATTGATCCTTGTGGTAGTAAACGTGTGTCCACCACGTGTTTGTGAAAATGCTTAAAAGAGATGGGGCAAAAACAAAAGGTATTGATGAATAAATAAGTGTAATTTAGTTGTTGGAGAGTGATTTTAAATGTTTAATGTAGTGTATTAAAGTTCTTAGAGAGGTTAGTCACTATTCTCAAATAGTTACTACCCATCCCTTAGTCTACATTACAACCTGAAAAAGTCCTAATTAATCCTAAGATTTACATTTGACCATTAGTGGAGCAGTACACTAAGGGCAAGCCTATGGCTCATTGTGTGTAACTTGTGAATTTTTTTTGAGAGTGGGCGTAATTTGATTCGTGTACCCATCATATTATGAATTGCATTACTGTGAGCGATAATGGGTAACTCTCTTGTTGTGATCAGCACATGTTTGATGAATGTGGGTGACTTGTATGATGTCCTTGATTGAGCAATATGCATGAGTTTTCCACTAGGTGAGTAAATTCTTGAGGCTAGAATGTTTTGGAGTAGTGTTCAAGAGCTTTCAATTGTGAAAATAATATGCTTAGTGCAGTAACTTGCATTCTATGTAGTCATTGTAGTACTAGCTTGAGTATCTTGCATTTAGTAGAAGTGTAGAGTCTCCTTAGTTGATGATGATTATAGTTAAGAGTTGTTCGAAGATGAATAAGGCTTTAAGTGTGGGGTGGTGATGTTGGGTGTATTTATGCATTCTAGCATCACTATTCTAGCCTATTTAGCCTTGTTTTGAGGATGATTCTATGATATATGGGTTGATAATAAGAAAAATGTGTATAAAATTGTTAAATCATGTATTTATAAGGTTCCAAGTGAAGTCCAAGTAAGCTTCTACTTAAAAGAGTCAATTTGAGTTCAATATAGAAAACTAGTCTTCCTAGCGTGAGCTAGTTGCTTTTCTAGTCTATCGTGTTGGATTCTATTGAGTTATATGCATTCCTTATGTTTTTAATGATATGTATAATCAAGTATTAGGAGTGTACAAAGTTCATATGAGCAAAAGAAAAGAGTGGGAACTTAAAGTGAAAGATCATGGAATTCAACCTAGTCTAAGCTCTTGTTTTTAATTCATTGTAAAAGGTTTAGTGTTGTTTGTGCTTCTAATTCATATGATGTGATGATGTAGAATACTTTTGGACCTGAATATGATGATGTAGAATGCTTTTAGAGCTGAATGTGCTTAGCATGTGTCGCATGCTCTAGTACTATGCAATACAGGGTATGACACAAGCCCCATTCCATAGGAATAGAGGGTGCGATGCACACTCCATTCCACACCTGGGCGTTTGATGCCAATTTGACTCCTAGATGGACTTGGCTTACCCTTATGCTATATACATGATGTATCATGTTTTTACATATCTTTTGACATATTTTGGAGAGAAAAGGGATGTTACAACTTCATAACTAGGTTTTTATTAATTTCATTTAGTTCATTCATGTTTTTAGTCGTTAATTACAACATTGTGATTATGATTATGACTATGCGTGGCTAAACATCCCCTTTTTGGGTTGAAACAAAGAACATGATTATTATTGCTATGGATTAAGTTTGTTTGCTTTGCTTATCAATATTGGTTGTTTGCTTATTCTTGTTTTAACTATTTTAAGGATTCGCGACCCTTAGAATACATCCATTGTCAACCTTGTGAACTCGGGAGAGGGAATAGGGCGATAGAACATGGGAATAAGCAGAGTATGATTCTTGATTCTTTATAAAATAAGAAACTTGAATTAGTATCTAGGACAGGGATGTACTTAGATACCTTACTTGATTCATATGTAGGATGATATTTGTTAAGAACTTAAGTGAATTATTACATCTCTACTCAACGATGTAGGTGTACGGTTCAACTTAGGTAATAGATTAGAGGTTGGGAAACCATAATTGCGTAATTAACCCTACGAATCAACAATCAAGTTAAGCAAGTTAACGAATGAAATCCAATAGCATAAGATGATTGTTTAGAGTGCTTCAACCCTGGGTTTTCTCTCATTGGTTATCTCAAGACCTTTACTCTCTGTATTATTTAGTTTTAATTTACAATTTCTAAACTCTTTATTTGGTTACTCTTGCATCAATTGAATCTAGAGTGTGAACTAAAATCTAATCATTGCCAAATCTAGACCCTGTGTGGTCGATAACTCAGCTTTCTTGAAGGCCACTATACAACTTGGTAGACCATGTACACTTGCGTGTACGCTTGGGCGCTGTCAAGTAGTCAACCGGAGTTAATTAGGGACTTGTCCCATCAACTTCACAGTCAGTCAGTTAGAGGCTTTAAGACACTTACAGATAGTTAGTTAGTCATCAGTTGTTGTTGACAATCTTTACAGTATTGTTTTCAGACATTTGTTTTCAGGCATATTAATTCAGAAATATTTTTTGAAATGTTTAAACCTTATGGTGTATCCAGCTTTGTTTTCCGCATATATGTATCCTTTATTATAAGTTTATTCAGTGATCCCAGCCAGTACCAGCTCATGGGTTAGCTTGTGATTACGTGTTACTGTAAGCACCGTATGGCATCTAGGATGTACTCCTGGGGCATTACAATAGGTAAGTGCCAGGCCTCCCAACACTTGCAACCAAGCCTCAAATCTTCAACTTTTATCACATGAATTGCTCACGGACATCTAGAAAGAGTCACGAATACCTAAAAAAGATCAAATAAGTAGCTAAAAACATCACTTTTCATCTTTTTCTTGAATTTAGCATCCGAAACCTAAATACATGTAAAACACTCCAAAAACACATCAAATATAACTAAATAGCCTTAAGTACATGCATATTCTCATACTTTTAAACATCGTAAGTGCTATATTTTTATAGCACATCACCTAGCTAGTAGTATTATGATAATAAAAGAGATTCACTGGACCCCACATTCACCTTTTCCATGCTCTTTAGTTCAGATCTCTAGTACTCAGACTTTTATTCAACTTGTTCACACAAAACGAAAAACAAAGGTGATACCAAAGAAAAATAAAACACCCCAAATTTTTGCCTCTGAAAATTTCTTAACTTTGAGCTTACTGCCTAAATTACGACTCACCTTATAAGTCGTAGGTGTCATTATGGGTTGTAGGACCCTAATCATAGGGTGACAAGTGTAGGTACCAAAGTTTCTACCCTGAATATTATTAAGACCATATGATTCATTGTGAGATATTATGAGTCATAACATAGGATTCGTAGTTCCACCAACATAGTGATCCCTTGTTTCTATTGTGGTTATAAATGGAACCTATGAGTCAGAATGTTGGACTATGATTCATATGGTATAACTCGTAAGGTCAATGTCAAGGTTCTTTAGTACACTTCCTAGACTACGAGTCATGGGGATGACTAGTAGTCAGTTGTTATGAGTCGTAAGGTGACCCGTAATAACTGAGCGATAATTTTTTAGTATTTCATTAAGGGCACTTTGGTCAATTTTCTCTTTCTCCACTTAGACCCCACATCCATAAAAAACCAAAAAGGGGTTATTTTCATCCTTTATCAAATAAAATAAGTCTTAAAAACTCGCAAATCCCTAAGTCAAGAACAAGCTAGGGTTTCTCAAGGTTGATATTTAGAGCTTCCAAGTGATGATTTCTCTCCATAATTGTGATACTTTCAGGCCTGTACCTCTCCTCCTAAAGTTTTTTTAAAGTATGTGTTTAAATGGTTAATCATGTAGATTTAAATATGGATTTTGATTTGGGTTGAGAGTTTTGGAAGAATTGTTACTTAATTTGAATTTCCATGGTTTTAATGCAAGTGTTCATGCTTTATTTATGTATTTTGAAACCCATTAGGGTCCATGGGTATGGATAATGGAATGAGGGACAAGTTATTCCCCTAAATTTGATGATTTTAGTTTGGATTTTGGTTTTAAAAATTGTGTTCCCTTAACCCACTTCCATAATTGAATTTAAAATATGGTTAATCACATGATTTAGCTTATTTCCCTAACTATTGCATTGCATAAATGGTTAAATCGATAACAATGGGTTTTGAAGGCCTTGTTGGCTATGTTTTTTATTTTAAACTTGATTTAATGAACAAAGGGGGTTGTGGCATTCCTCCAACTAGACTTAATGAACAAAGGGGGTCATGGTATTCCCCCAGGTTAATAGAATTAGTATGGCATAATTATAAGCTTGCAAGCGTGATAGTATGATGATACCTGTGGTTGATGCCTTAATGGATAATTCCTTTGTTAAATGGATGGGTTATGTGAAACTTGTTTTGATCGGGCTTAAAGAGAGTTGTGTAGCTCACTGTAGAAGGTGGAGGTCCCGAGGGGACCGATACTAGAAACCACATTTATTGGTGTGGGGCCTTTATGATCGTGTGCATGGTTCACACTTATATACATACTTTGGATTGGCTAGGGTCGAGGTATTCCCTAGCTCATCCTTGGATTTTCCTGGTTCGTACGGCCAACACATACTGGGTCCCTTTTAGCAGGGGTAGTTGAACCCATATAGCCTGTGGGTACCCTTAGGATGGTTAGAGCTACATAGTACAGGTTAATGATTTTAAATTTTATGCTAAACCTTGTTCCCTATCCCAGCATTTTGTATATATATGTATGTATGCATATATGTGAACATGTACATTGAGTTTGTACAAGATTTTGAGTCAGCATTATCTTATCCCTACCCTGCGATACATGTTAGCGCTCACCCTGCCGACCATCTTCGGACGTTGTATCCCCACGTGATGTAGGGAACAAAGACACTTCTACTTTTCTTGAATAATGATTAGGTGATTCCTGGATCTATCGTGAGTCAGCTTGAAGTGGTGAGATTTCATACTTTGGAAGACCCTTATTTCAAGTTCTTGTTTCATTTTGTTTTGGATAATTATTTTTTTGGTCTCTTTTGGCTATGGTCGGGGGCGTGTCCCAATTTAGGTTATTCTTGGATTTAGAGGCTTTGTGGATTACTGTGTATTGGGATGGATGTTAAAGTTCTTAGATTTCTTTATGATTTAATTGAGTTTCCTATCTTGTTATATGTTTGAAATTCATCCGTTGCTAGCTGTATTGTGTTTTGGTTGGCTAGGGTACACAAGGGTGGTCTCCAATCCTCGGTGGACTTTAGATACCCATCACAGTCAAGCCCTATTTTGGGTTATGACAAAAGACTAAGAAGATTAAAAATACTACCTCAAATTGGATTGCCTCCCTAGCAGTGCCTGATTTATTATCGCGACACTACTTACATCACAACTCTTAACCGCAATCTCTCATCCTTTTCCTCTTACTCGAGGCCCATTTTTTACTCTTTTATGACCTTTTGAGTGTTTACGCTCAAGTTCTGTAGGTCTTTCTAAGCTTACTTTTTCAAGTTCCTCAATTTCGAGCTTAATTTTTGCTTTAGGGAACTCTATGAGAGAGTCCAAAAAGGTCATTAGACGTTTGCACTCCTTCACCCCTCAATTATTTTCTTCTATCGCTATGATTATACATAAATATTTGTAGTGTAAGGGTGTATTGAGTACTTTCTACACTCTAAAGACCACCTCTTTATAATTCAATCTTATTTATAGAGTACCTACTTTCACATCTATCACTACTCTTCCAATTGCCAAGAAAGAACCTCACAATATGACTGGTACCCTATCATCTACATCATAATCAAGAACAATAAATTTAGCTGGAATAATGAACCTACCAACCTTAATGAGGACATCCTCTATGATTTCTTCGAAAACCATTCTTTTTTTACCGTCATTTAGAGTACAACTAAATATGGCCTCAGTTTTCCTAAACTCGGAGTGTTAAACACAGGTAGGGGCATCAAATTTATGCTTGCCCCCAAATTAGTCAAAGCATAGACCATATCACTTTCACTAATTTGTATAGGGAGGATGAAACTCCCAGGGTCCTTGAGCTTCGTAAGCATCTTGTTCATCACCACTGAACTACACTCCTCAATAAGTGCTACCGTCTTAATGTCACCAAGCTTCATCTTATTGGACACCATATCCTTCAAGTGCTTATTATACTTGAGCATTCTCTTCAAGACATCTAACAAAGGAAGGTTAATGTGAAGTTCCCTGAATGTGTCAAAAAACTTCTTAAAACTTGCATCCTTTTTACCCTTTTTAGTCTCTCTGGTGTATGCTCAATTGTCTTTTATTTTGGGTACTTAGACTTACCTAAATTTTTAGCTTTTTTATTTGTCACTTGCGTCTCATCTGCTTACTGTAGGACCAACTCTGTTTGTACGTCCTGATTTTTCTTTGGAGGTCTATCAATCAAATTTCTACTACTCCTCAAGCTGATTGCCATTACTTTATTTAGATTTTCTATATTGCTAATCAAACCCCCTTGAGGTCTTGTGTTCTATGCCTGAGCTAACTGGCCCAATTATGTCTCTAAGTTCTTTTGAGCCAATTTCTAATTTTTGATATCCCAACCATTTGTTCTTGGTTGGCCAAGATCTTTTTCACTGTCTCTTCTATATTACTGGTCTAAGTATTGTTCTGAATGTTCTGCTGCTGTTGAAACTGTTGAGTTAGAGATTGATTATTTCCCCATGAGTAGCCTGATTATTGCCCCATGAGTAATTGAGATGACTCTACCAATTGCAATTGTAGGCATTACCATAATTCTGATTCTCCTTTTGTGCATTGCCCAAAAAATTCACTAACTCCAAATTTTCTCCACATAAGTCTTCAAAGTGACCGCCACCTCCACAAATTTCACAAAAAGTTTGAGCCTGCTCAATTGTATTAACTTGGGCCTGAGTTTGATTTACACTTAACTTGTTGAACTGTGTCATCATTTGGTTCTAAAAGGATGCCAACTGAGCAGCCAATGTTGTGACACTATCCACCTTGATCATACGTTTAGGATTCTTTACCACACTTTTAGATACATCATTCTGCCATTTGGGATTACCTTGTGCAATTTGATTTAGGAGAGTATATAGCTCGTCATAAGTTTTATCCAAAGCCTGACCACCTGCAACTGAATCTAGAAAAATTTTTGTATTGTGGTTAATTCCTTCAATAAAAGTATGAGCTATTACCTGATTGTCCTATTGGTGATGTGGGTAATTCCCAAGATAAAACTTAAATCTCTTCATGCATGATATAGGTTCTCATTTGACTTTTGTTTGAAACTTGGGATCTCACTCCTCAACCTTGCAGTTTTGCCATAAGGAAAGAATCGAAAGAGGAACTTCATTGCCAAGTCGTCCCAAGTTGTGATCGAGTTTGAAGGTTCTGTTTTCAACCATTTCTTTGCTTTCCTTAATAGTGAAAAGGGGAAGAAAGTAAGCGTCACATAATCTGTGGAGACTCTAGATGGAATAAAAGTGTCACTTATCTCTAAAAAATTATATAGGTGGACATATGGGTCCTCATGTTACAAGCATGTTAACTTTCCTCTATTGTACAATAATTTCCCCATGTTCTGCTTAAGCTCAAATCTACCTCCAGGTTCTGGTATGCGGATGGTAGAGGTCACATTAGTTGCAAGTGGGATTGCCACTTCACGCACTGTCCTACGGGTTTGTTGTTCTTCAACCATGATTAAAGGAATGGCTTTGCCCAGTTGAACTCGTGGAATAGGATAGAGAAATATTGTTTCTCTCCTCAATTAATGTAAGTGTTGCTCAAGTTTAGGATATGGTTCAACCAAATTTCTTTTCCTTGCTAGCTTGCTTGAGATTCAGACTTGTACCTGTAAGTGCAGTAGCTAAAACTAAGTTGTCATCACTTATCAAACAAAATAACAAAACTAAAAATCAGAAGGTTGTCAATTTGCAAGTCCCCAGCAACAGTACCAAAAACTTATTGTGCTCAAGCACACATGCAAGTGTACGTGGTCACCCAAGTAGTAAAGTGACTCTGACGAGCCGAATATCGATTCAACATAGACTTGGTAATTAGCAAACTATCAAATTCAAGCGTTACTATGTAAGTTTAAGTATGTGTGATGTTTAACCAAACAAGATTTTGAGCTTTATTTATAAACAAAATACAAAAATAACAATGATATGAAGTTTGCATTGTAAACAATATATGGAGAGTTTCAGGATTGTGGAATTTTCTTAACATTCATGTATAACTTTAGTTTCTAGCCTGTGTTGGTATTTATCGTAATTATTGATTTACGAGGTTGATAGTATAACCTGGGGATGGTCACCCTCTAATTCATCTACCCAAAAGATTGTTAAGCAGGAATGTGAGTCCTTAAATCGGATGCATTAAGTTGTTTTCCCGTTTTGTTAACCAAGTAGGGCATTTAGGTATATCTCTATCCTAACCACAAACTATCCTTAAACAATTAGTATCTAATGACTAAAGACATGATACATACTCCTTACATTCTTCATTCCACCCCTCTACTCCTATGGTTAATTCACTTTGGGATTTATATTTATTCTAAAGTTCATGATGCTAGAATAGTATACCAAGAATGTAAGAGTAATCACATACTTGATAAACATATAAACCAACAATAAAACCATAATTACACATTAATGATAAAAACCTCAACCCTATAATGAGGGTTTTTAGCCACTCATAGTCCTAAAAGAATCACAATAATTGAATTCATAAGTAAAAACTCCAAGAAAACTAAAGTAAAGAAGAAAGAACCAGCCCATGGATGCCTTATCTTCTCTCCAATCTTATGTTATTCCAAAAATGTCATGCAATTGTGACTAAGTATTAATTCTATAGTGATTTAGGTCATCCATAGGCTTCCCAACACGAAATACATGCATTTACAACATTGCCCCCCACTTAAAGACATAAAAAAATAACTTTTGGATGTATCGAGAGAGGCGTTGCGCTGCAAGGACAAAAGCCAGCCTTAGGGGTGCAGTTCCCACCCAAATCAAGGGTGAGGCAGTGTTCCCTCTCCATAAGGGGTGCGGTACACATACCATCCCATGCTTTGGGGGGCGCGGCGCAAGGCACCTCTTTAAGGGTGCAAGTTTGCTCCATTTTTGCTCCTATCTTCTCGTACATTTGATCCTTGTTTTACCACTTATTATGACTTATTTTAGGCTTCAATTATCTTTTATAAAAGATCCAATGGTATCCTACCACATAATAAAGCTCATCAAAGTACATTAGAACAAGCATAGCTTAAGCTAGCACCACTAGATTTCTCGTCTAAACTTTATTTGATCATTTTGATTCTTGACTTTTTTTCAAATGCACCTTAAACACTCTAAACATGTAAATTAACACACAAATACATAATTATACCCTTAATGCCTCATTAAAAATATCAAAAATTCCTCAAAACTAAGCTAAATGTGCATAGATAGTGACACTTAGGTGTATAAATCGCCTAAGATCACTCAACAATCCCATTTTGTTATGACGTATATGGGAAAGAGCGTTGTGAAACAATTCATTTTTCAAGAAAAAAAATTTGAATTCATAAGACATATATTCTCGATCAAAATCAGATCTTAATAATTTGATGCAATTAAAAAACTGAGTCTTAATATAGGCCAAAAATATTTTGAATATGAAAAATACCTCAGATTTAAAACGCATGAAATAAACGCATAATGGACTATAATCATCTATAAATGTCACAAAGTACTTGAAATATGCATGAGAAATAATTGGTGAAATGACCCAAAATAACTATGAATGACATCAAAACACTTTGTAGCATGACCACTAAAAGTAGGAAAAGTAAGAATCTTACTTCTGCCCAATTTACAAGTAGAACAACTAACATAAGCAGTGAAAAATGTACTTTTATTCCTCAGTAAATAAGAATTTGATAATTTTGACAACACAATAGAATTTAAATGTCCTAAGAGCTTCTACCATACCTCAGTCTTACTAGGTGGAGAAGTACAAGCAAAAGATAGAACGTGAGAAATGAAAAAGTGTATAGAAAATAGTCGTCCAACTTTAGGCCCCTTCGCAATTCCCTTACACCTGATCCTGCACAAGAAAACCATTGCAAGAAAAATTCACATCACAATTGTTATCTACAAATTGTCCAACTGAAATAAGACTAGTGGAGAGCTTTGGTGATACAAAAATATTGAGTTTTAATAATATCCCAATCTTAGTGATGGGTAAATTACTACCATTGGCAACTTAAAGTTGTGATGGATCGTGATAATTATGAACATTTTTTAGCATACTAGTTGAGCTGGTCTTATGACTGGAAGTGCCAAAATCAACAAGCCAAGAATTACATGTAATATCATTACCTTGTAGCCCCAAAGCTGGAGAGGCTGACACGATTATTTGTCTTATCATTTCAGGAGTAAGAACTTGTCCCAAAGATAAGTTCTCAGTAGTAAAATCATTTATCCCAGCTTGAAAAGCATTGGCCCTATGGTTTTGAGGGCGTGTAGGACATTCCTTGATAGTGTGTCTTTGTTGTTTACAATAGTTACAAAATTTCTCGCCACAATTGCTGGCAATATAATCATATTCCTTACAACTGTAGCATTATGTTCTAGTCATATCCCTGGTATTCCTTTACCTTGGGCAGCAAATGCAATAGCGATATCATTTATTTGCTTTAAAGCATTTTGTGTGATAAAACGTTGCTCTTCACAGAGTAATTCTCTAAAACAAACATGCAAGGAGGGATACGGGATGCGGGATACGATGTATCAAGTTAAAGAAAACACACTCAAACTCTGAACACAACTTCATCAAAAATTGGCCTCGATTGCTTTGCTCATGAACTCCCTGAATTACAAAAAGAGATTTGGCAGATATTTTGGCATAAATAATATCTGTAAATTCTGAGCGAATTGATCTCCTTGAGAATAATTAAAAATTTCATACTCTAATTGAAAGTATTTTGTGCTATTGCCTTGGTTGTAAACCTTTTGTAAATTATGTCACGTGGTCTTAGTTGTCTTGTAACGCCTAAGAGTAAGAATAATAAGAGGGTCAATTGATCCCAAAAGTCATATCATCACCCGAGTATTTTTAGCCTTTCATTCACCTAACTTTGTAAGACCAGTAGGAGCAGGATTGCTTCCATTTATATGCCCCTATAGTTCTTTTTCAATGACAAATAATTGAAATTAAATTTTTCATGAAGAATGATTTTTTTTTTTTGCTGAAGCTAACATTAAAGGATTCGAATTGATGTGAAGTCATGTTGTTGAATAGCTATAAAAACTAGAAACACTATGGCTCAAATAAACAACCAAAATGACCAAGATAAAAAAGTTCAAGATGTTAACGAACAGTCAACACAACCAAAAAAATTTTAAAAGAAATGAAATGAACCAAGATGGACTCTATGAAACTAGATGGCCAAGAGAAGGCTCTAATACCAAGTCAAATTTGGGTTGAATGTCTCTTAAATAGAAAATATTCAAAGATTACATCCCTAAAGGTCGTCATTTTCTGTCCCTAAAGATCAACAATTTTATCCCTCTAAATCCGTTATTATATTCCTCCAAATCTGTTATTCTATCTCTTTAATTATTGCATCATATCTCTATAATTACACATATACAATAATATATAATTATATTAATATATACAAAATTCACTTTTAATTCTTGATCTTTGAATTGTCCATCATTGCTAACAAAAACCTGCATATAAAAGAATTTAAACAGTTCCTAATCCATTTTTCGGTAAAGGTTCCAAGTCTTGCAAAATAGAAGATGGAAGAGGACCTCAGCTAGGTGGATTTTCTGTTGAAGGATTTTTAGCAAAAAGTGAAGTGCGTGAATAAATGTGAACATTGATTTTGAAAGTGCAAGAGGGCCGGGGTGAATTGCCTTTTTTCTGTTCTAGTCAACCTACTGTATTCATTAGTCTAACTGTTAATCTTGCAAGCAAAGAATTCTAAACAGAGCAGGAATAAATGCAAAACAAGAAGACTTGGCCTGGAAAATTAATATCTCGCATTTTTAATTGCTTGTTAAGTTCAACTCTAGGAAGCAGTTAGAAGATGTGTCCCACCATTTCTGCGTCATCAACTCTGACCATCCTGAGATATGTCTGCTGAACTTTCTTCCTGTTAATTTTGAGGTCATTGATTCTCATTTCCACATTCCAAACTCCTCAAAGAAATCATCGTGTGGTCACCACAAGATGGATTTGGTTTTAATGGGGTTTCATTAACATATTGTTGACAATCTGCTGCTGAAGGATGAAACTGATTTGTCATTTACACACGATGACTTGTATTCTATTTCGGTCACACCTCATAATTTGTTCATCATTTTGGTTCTGGACTCTATATACGAGGAAATAGTCTCATTCCTGGAATCTTTGGTTCTGCAGTGACTCTGTATGCCTTTGTTTCTATGGGGTAAAAGAAATGCAGATATGCAACCGTTTGAGAAAGTAAATAATGAAAGGCAGACGTGAATAGTGTCAATTTGAGTAACAACACCCTTGTCCCTTGGGCTATAGCATCTTTAAGAAATCAAGATGTGCCTGTGGCTTTTGCTAGTAGTCTGCGTTTGCTTATGTGCACATCCTCCCTTGATCTCAAGGAGAAAATAATAGTTTTCTAATCAAGTGTTACCGTAACTGCTATGGTTGAAATAACTTTTCGACATATTTCTTTCTGAATAGGTATATATAACTAGTAATATGTTCTACCTCCAGGCGTGTGCTTATTAAAGTTCGAGATAGTTGTCCTTTCCCTTTCGGAGCATCCCTGTTGAAGTTGGGACTATATGCTGCAAAGC